>NC_068938.1:150752625-151052625 GCF_016801865.2 Culex pipiens pallens
TGAGGGATGACTGTAGTACTTTTTGGAAAATCCAAACTTTATTATCACCACCACTGAATTACACCACTTTAACGACCAAGGCGAGCCGTTCTAAGCAGCCATAACGCTTAATGATGGCGCGTTATTTTCCCGATCATTAAAATTCCCTCCGCGGGCTTGCAAATTCTGCTATCGAAAACCAATTCCGTGCGCCAACCTGACTCTCCATCTAACTTTGGTTTCAAAAACCCCGTCTCAAGAACCACCACCATCCTTACCCTTAAGCCGTTCGCGGGGACAACTTTTAATTAGACAATTAATTTGGCAATTAATTAATTTAGCCAGGCATAATTTGTGTTAATTTAAGTTTGATCGTTTCGCCGTTTTTAACGGCCGTGAGGACTTGGATTAGAGCAGTCCTCCCAAGTCAATTCGAAGTCAGGACAAGTTTTTGCCCCGTAACAATGTTACATTTCCTGGCCATTTTGGGAAGAGCTCCCCCCCTCTCCCCTTTAAAAAGGGGTGTTATCACTTGAGTTGCTTTAATTGAATAGCGCGAGTCGTTCTCTCCTTCTCCTCCGGGGGGAAAATCGTCTGAACCGGAAAAGTGGAATTTGGTGCAGCATCCACGTGCAGTGTTGCCAGAGATGGGTCCGGAAGGGTCTGGAAGGGCGCGCGCGCAGAGGAAAAACAATTTTACCGTTTATGATTTCCGGCGGCGAGGAGCCCGGAGTTCATTCCGGGTTTTATTGGTCCCGGGTACTAATTTACGAGCTTGCCAACGTTACGATGGCTGGAAGAGAGGACTTTGTTGTGAAACCTTTTGGGACCACAATGTTGTTTACCGTGAGGGTTGTTAAATGTGATGGAAAAGAGTTAAAGGTTGGTTGATGTTTGAGGTGTTACACCAAGTAGATTATAACTTATCGCTGTAAGTTTAATTAAGTGTTTGTAACCAGTTACTAACTATTTTTGAAGATAAAGATTGTTATTATGAGAGGTTCTAGAGATTTGTCGAAAAGATCCTTTAAGGGGTTACATACATGTAGAAAATCACAAAATTTCATATTACAGAAAATTTATTGAATCAACTTAAAAGATGATTTTCTATCACTCCTGAAAGTTTCATGAAGATATTTTATGATTAAAGTAAGTTACAGGCGATTTTAGCTGAAAATTTTGCCATGCGCAAAGCGAACTGTCAAACTTTGCGAGCGTTTTTCTCTGAACACCGAGTTGATTTACGGGTGCCACGATATCTCGACATGGGATAGACAAAATTGGCTGAAATTTTGGGTGAAGACTCGCAAGACATATCCCGTGTGCATGACGAAGCGCGATTTTGAAATTTTGCATTTTTTAAAAATTCAAAAATCAAAAACTTTCGATGTTTTATGTGAAAAATATAAAAATATTTTTATCTTTTTTAAAAATATTTTTTTTGAAAATCGGCCTTCGTCATGCACACGGGACCGGTTTAACGAGTCTTCACCAAAATTTTGAGCCGAATTGGTCAATGCAGTGTTGAGATATCGTGGCACACGTTTTTTGAAACTGCTAACTTCAAATAGTTATATTTCGGCAATGATACAACCAAATGTCCTCAAATTTGTTTTGTTAACAGATGAAAATATATATATATATATATATATATATATATATAAATATATATATATATATATATATATATATATATATATATATATATATATATATATTTTAATGCCCTGAAAACAGATTTAAAAAAAGTTTATGTTTGTGCTCAAATCAACCTCTGACATTTATGCCGATTTACATGTATGTAACCCCTTAAACTATAAAAATCTCTTAGCTTATGAGACCATTTAAAAAACTCTAGAATTTTTCAAATATGTCAATCAGAATATAGAAATAATAGCGACATTGTATGATTTTTGCCTTTACAATATTTCTATAAATATTAACTACAAATCCAGTGATACTTTGGCTCGTGCCTCGAGTTGATTAGGCTCCAATTCGAGCCAAATTGACCAGAGGTTTGGGCCAAAATTTTCACTTGAAATACACCGATAGTTCATGCCAGTGTTGCTAGTTTCCAAAATGTCCTTTTAATATTCAAATAAGGCTGGTACAAATATTTTTGAAAGTTTTTGTCTTCCCCTCCTTCAAAATCGGGCCGAAAAATCAAAAGGATTTTTTTTTTCAAAAAAACTTCAAAATTTTAATGGAAATTCAAGTGCAATCGCTTCGCTTCGCTAGGAGACGGTGATTTAAGAGGATTCCACCTGAACCAGATTTTCACCACCAGGACAGTCGTCCATTGCCGGCCGCTCTCATCTCCAAGTTAGTGTCGCTTGGAGTTTGATGGTTTTTGGGAAGGTGAAGGTCTAGAATACGCTCTAAGCAAAAGTTGCGACCATTGGCATGGTGTGTTTAAGGGTTATAGTTTTATTCTCAAGGTAGGCAATCCGATGCTGCTCTAGAGACATTTCCCGTTTATGTCAAGTGAAAGGTACATTTTTTTAATGAGTGAAAATTTAAGGCGAACAATCGGATGCTACTGAAGAGACTTTTTAATTTAGCTGATAAAATTTTAAAATTGGTAAAATTGATTCTTACACAGCCGGTTGTGGAAAGATTAAATCATGTTGATGGTTAATTATATGCCATATAACAATGAAACTCAGAATAACTATCGCGTTGATTATTCTGAGGTGTTTTCCGATTAAAAAATTATTATATGTTGAATACAATCGGGATGTCGTAATCGTAATTGTAAGCAATCAAATTCATTCAATGGAAATTCAAGTGCAATTTTTAAATGCTTTCCCCTGCGTTAAGAATTATTTTTAGTGTATTTGGGTTTATTAGAAAATCTTTTGAATTTTTGTTAATTTTTCAATGTATAGTACCGCAAATAAATTTTTTATTCGCTAAAATTTTTGGTTTTGTCAAATCTTACATTATTTGAAAACTAATGATTGCAAACAACTGGCTGGGTGTAAAATGCATTTTTTGCAATTCCGTCGTGAAACTTCTTACTTTTCCTGTCATTCTTCAACGACGAAATAGCCTTCTTTTCTGTACCAAAAATAACAGAAAAGTTCTACTTTTCAGCATTGAAATGGGTTTTTTTGATCGAAATGATTAGTTGACAAAATACATGAACATTTGACTTATAATTCCTTTCAAAGGGTGTTTTTCGGAATTGCAAAAAATGTAGTATGAATCTAGTTGCAAATCTTGATTTTTTCAGCACTCGACGTATTTATCCAACTCGGTGAACCTGGTTGCAAAAATGTACGACTCGCGCTGAAAAAATCTTTTTTTTACAACTTGTTGCATATATTACTACTAAAACATTTTTTTTCAATCAAATGTTGAGACTATGGCATGTTATTATTTTTTTCGCATTTGTATCAATTCGATTTTTTGTGAGGATGTATCTTAAAAACAAATTCCTCGATTTTCAATATTTCAGTAAGAAAATTGTAGTTAATTTTCTCAGCTTTTCAGCTTTCGTTTTTTGAAAATGCAAAAAACAAAAAGAAATCGAAATTATATACCTAAAAGTAACTATAACAGTACGTTTTGATAAAAAAATTAAGTACTATTCGTTTGTGAAATCGACTTTGCCTTCAAAAAATATATTTAATATTGTTTTGAACACATTTTTTCCAAAAAATCATAGCTCCTAAACAAGACTTTGCACTATCACATACTTTCTCTTAGAAGATGTCTTTTTTAGTCCCCTAAAACATATCAGAACATTTTAAAAAAAAAGTTTTGAGTACAACTTTGCCAAACTCATCAAAACGATCAGAAAATCTCTTCTCATGATACAGAATTTCATATATTTACCAACCCTTTTTTGTATAACCTGCCCCAAAATTGGATAGAGACTTGTATGGAAAACTGAATTATTCAAAATTGCTTATTTTACATAGGAAAGTCATGAACTAAGTTTCATCCGAATCCAAAAATGAAAAAAGTAAAAATCGCGGACAAAGTTCTGTTTTTTTGAAAATAGTAGTTTTTCAATGAAATCTAATAAAAGGTAACTTTACCATTATTTTTTAATGTAATATCAAATTTGCAATAAACAAAAATCAAATGAGATTTCGATATAGCGCACCGATTTCAAGTTATTGCCATATTTAGGCATCAATTTTTTAATAGTCGCTGTTTTGCATTTTGTAAAAATAGTCCACATGCCAATTTCAGAAAAAAAATATTTTTCATGCATGTTTACATTTTACTTACATTTTTCATAACAGAATGAAGGAAAAACAAATCTTGACCCATTTTTTTTTGATAAATCACTACTGTTTCTACAAGATCATAACTTTTAAACAAATCATACCTAATCAAAGCTTTTTTCCTATTCTGGAGTTTGCTGAAAAGATTGCATTTTATGTTCCCTAAAACATATCGAAAACAAAAAAATAAAAATTGTGCTGCAATACCAGTAATCAACATTGATTCAAATCGGTAGTAAATGTGCTTTGATTGTTCAGCGTTTGAAAAAAATATAAAGTGTACAGAATTCTGATGCATTCACAAATTAAAAACCAAAATCAAATAGCTTGTCAACTCTGACTGAACCAAGACATCGCAAGCAAGACATCGTCTAATCTTTCTAATTACAAAATAATCTCCTAGTTCCAGACTCGAAACAGACACAAACTCACACAAACACCGTCAAACGAATAAATATTCTCATTTTCCCTCCCCACCTCTCGGTTCAAAACTTCATCTTGGCGTCGTCACAGAGTCGCGCGCTCCAGGTGGAATCACGGTTGGAAAACTGAAAAGTTAATTACGTGGAATGATATTGAATAATTTTACGGTCAACTGTTTCGTTTTCCCTCCTCGCGTCGTCGGTGGGATTTCATCGCATCCTGACGGTTCCTGCAACGGTTCTAACGCTGCTTCTGCCACAGGGAGAAACTTGATGATCTCATTTGGCCATCGTTGTTGTTTTGCTCCCCCCCAGAAGCACCTTCAGCTTCTTCAGCTACCTTTGCTTTCGCAGAACTGTGTACCGATTCATCTGTGATTCATGGGTCATTTTTGCACTGGGAGTTATTCTTTGGGAGATCTTGTTTATTTGAGTGTTGATATTTTGTTTACCTCACAGGTTGATATTTGAAAGTAATAATTTAATCGATTTTTGGACTAAATATTAAAATTGAGTTAAGCAAAACATCCAACACTAATTTCCCAGAGAATCACTCCGGTGTCCACTGGCTCCACACCGCTCTAATGAAGTTATTCCGGAGTTCCGGCACGTCCGGGGTTTCCCGGCTGTAGCTGGTTGGCTGGCTGGCTGGTGGTCGCTGCAAATCGCTCGCTCACTCAAGGAGGTTGTGATGATTCAAATAAGCATCACACCCAGGTTGAGTGAGTGATCGACGGGCAGATGAGGCTGGCTGAGTTGAGCTGGGCTGGGCTGGTTGTATATAGGTGGAAGCCGGAGAGATTGAGTTGAGCACTTAAGCAAACATTAATGAGCTTTTCCGATGCAACAGTAGCAGCTGAAACAGGAGCAGTTGTGGGTGGGTGGTTGGTTTGCTAGACAACGGGAGTGTGGGCGGATGAAATCTCGATCTCTTATAATTGAATGAGGGGGCAAACTTTGTTTCCGGCATTAATTATAAATAACGGACAGATAATTTTAAACAGCTTTTTGCTCGCAGCAAAGTGGCAGCTTTCGAACTGGTGCACGTGGGTTTTTTTCCTCTCTTCCAATGAATACACAGAAAAAAATATTCCTGTGAATTTACATTATTTATCATGTACCAAAAGGTATCATGATAAATGATGTATATTTACATTAGGTTCATTGGAAATTTACATTAGATTCATTGGAAATTTACATTAGTTTTGAAAATTTACATTAGTTTTGGAATTTACATTAGTTTTGAATTTACATTAGTTCAAATCAACTAATTCTGATTGGCCAATGGGAATGAAAAGCTCGACTTGGATTGCAGTAGGAAAAGGGTGTGGCCTATGTTCTATTTTAAAATTATTGAAGCGGGCAGCAAAAGGAAATTCTGCTTTTAAAAAGTTGTTTCACAGGTAGGGGACGCTTTCTCGTCGACGGCCAAGTGGAATAACGCTGGACTGGAATCGAACGGACGACGGGTAGGATGATCGCTGTTACTGCTGCTACCCGCTGCCGACTGAGCCATCTTCGCATTTTATAAACGAGCGGCTAAAGCATCAACTTGTTCAGGTCGAGGCTCAGGCAGTGGGTCAGCGAAGTATGAGAGCGATAGAAAGAGAACCAAATATAACTATTTTTAGTTCGGGTAGTTTTGAAGTCAACGTTTGGCAGAAATACATTGGATATATGATTTACATTAAATAGGAATTTACAGGAAGCCGAACACGGGTAGAAATTCATCAGATTTGAGTTTCCATGCTCAACGTTTCCATTAGATTCATGATTTACATTAGATTTAGATTTACATTGGAGTAGTTTCCATGACTTTTTACTCTTTACATCATATTTCAACATTACATTGAGCGAGTTTACATAAGAAACAGTAATTACGTGCTGTGTAAATTTACATATTTTTTTCTGTGTACTGTCGATTGAACTACGTGGGAACGTTGAATGGAATTCTGTATTCGGTTCAGAAATAGTTGTGCTTCAACAAAACTAAACTTGTGTATTATTGATAGAAATTATTGAAACTTTTTATCTTTAATTACCATTTACCCAACCTGACGGTAATTTCAGCTTGAAGCGCAAACTATGTAGCAAGAGTGGGACTTTGCAAAAGTTGCATCCATGGAAAACAAAATTATACTATGAATGCAGCGCGAGTTGGACTTCAAATGAAAATGTATTTTCCCAGCGTCGCTATTCATATCAGAGACTTCCTGCACATTGTTGTTCGTTAAGGTTGAATCAGGATGATAGAATGATTTTTTTAAAGCATGCTATGACCTCCTTCCTCAAAGTCGGCCCAAAATTTTGCCTCACCATCCTCAGAAATTTGTTCTAAATTTGGTCAGGGGGTGTCCATAAACGACACAATTTTCATATTTTTCCCCCACCTTCTTAGAAGATCATCCTCAAATCATCCATATGTAACGCAAAAATCTACCAAAATTAACTGACTCTTCCTCCTATGTCACAATTTCTCACGCACGGTCAAACCCCCCTCCCTGCCCCACTTTTTCAATTTTTCTATAACTAAATTTCTAACTTTATTTAAGAAGGTATTTAAGGAGGTATAGAGGAGAAAATCGTGACGTCAGAAATGAACTCAAATCGCTCAAAGTTCATTTTGTGAGTGACTTTAACATTTTGGCCTAGTTTGACAGCTACCTCGTTCCCAGGTTTTCTGTGGGAGAGAAAAGGAGGCGAATACTTTATGAAACTCATAACTGTCAAAATTCCTAGCCTCAAAATTTTGTCGCGAGTTGCTTTTCTCTTCTAATACATTTTGACATACAATCAAACACCCACTTTTTGACATTTCGCCTGCTTTGTTTGTTAGCTTGCATTAAATCGCAAAAACGTCATATTAATTGCTAAAAATTGATATTATCTTTGGAGAAAAGTTGTGAAATCGATTGGAAACTATACCACAGTATTTAAGAAAAATAAATTTATTTGGGTCATTCCAGGTCAGCTGAGTACACTTTTGGACTCGACCTTCACCGATTTGGACCAAACTTAGAGGGAACGTTCATCTATTGATAGTTAACAGAAATCTCAAGTTTGGTGCTGATTGGACCATCCCTCTATTTTTGGCACCGCCCTCTTTTTTAGTAAGTAAATCTTTCCCAGTTCCTGAGGGGAACACCCTTGAAGAGTATCGGGGCCGGCATTTTCAAAGCGGATTCAGTGGCAGTTTCATTCTTAACTTAATGTTAACATGTTAAGGTTAATGTTAACATTCCATAGGTCGCCTCCCTAAGGTGTCGTGATAAGGGTCCAGTTTGTGACGATACACTACCTTCCCTTTACTAAGCAATCGATTCAAGAAGGGAAAAGATCACCAATTGTGTTGGTCCGAGCCGGGATTTGAACCCCGATCTACCGCTTACGAGGCGGAAGCGTTACCACTGGGTTACGTGGCTCGGCCACGCCCTCTTTTTTGACGATTTAAAAAAAATCTATTAATCATAAACTTGCAATTATTTGAGCAAAAGACATTCTACAGGTTGCATTTTATGAAAAATTGTCCAAGGAATTCGATAAAAATAAAATTTTAACCCTTAAATGCCCACTAAGATTATATTTTAACGTTTTAAGTAATAAAATTCAGTTTTGATCAATTCCTTATATTTTTATTTGCTAATTTTATCACCATTGTGTTCCCCGGACAATTTTACATAATAATCAATGTAGACGTCAAATTAAAATGAACTATTGGCGAGGAACAGCGATTTTGCTGAAAAAAGTTTGATTTTGCGCTGCACTCTGACTTATGAATTCAAATCCGAAATAAGTTTCTCAAATATAAAAACCGAACTATGCGGGATTCATCTCTTTTTGTTGAAAATTACACCATATGCTTCCGAGTGCTGCGTAAAATCAAACTTTTTTCAGTAAAATCGCTGTATCTTGCCTATCGTTCAAGGTCTACATTGATTATTATGTAAAATTGTCCGGGGAACACGATGATGATAAAAAAAAACAAATAAAAATATCAGGAATTAGTCAAAACTGAATTTTAATACTTAAAACGTTGAAACATAATATACGGGGGCATTTAATGACTAAAATTTTATTTTTATCGAATTCCATGGACAATTTTCTATAATATGCAACCTGTAGAAAGTCTTTTGCTCAAATAGTTGCAAAGTTATGATTAAAAGAAAAAAAAGTTTTTTTTAGAAAATCGTCAAAAAAGAGGGCGGTCTAAAAATAGAGGGATGGTTCAATCAGCACCAAACTTAGGATTTCTGTTAACTATCAATAGATGAACGTTCCCTCCAAGTTTGGTCCAAATCGGTGAAGGTCGAATCCAAAAGTTTACTCAGTTGACCTGGAACGACCCATATTCAAAAAATCGTCCATATTTGGATTTGGTTTGACTTTCTCTCATGGCCTTTGCAATTTACTGGATAAAATTTATGTTTTTAAAATCTCAATATCTTTTTGTAACAGCCCCCAACACACCTCGCACAATCCTTTGAAAATTTCACGTAAATCGTAAAACTGTGAGAAAACTGCGATAATTTGTTTGAAATGAGGGGATTTTTTTTATTTTAGTAACTATTATTTTTTTAAATATTTATGCATGGAAAATAACTTACATGGCCTGCACTGCCCCTTATCGCATTGATGTCCCATATGCATTTTCATCGATTTTGAGTTTTTGATGCAGTTTGGTTCAAAATCGTGTGCTCTTTCAAAAGAGCCTATAACATTCAATACTTTGTTCTAGACATCAGGAGGAAATCCATTTTTTTTCGCGAAAACTTAACACGTAGCCTTATGTATGGGACAAACTTCAAATGCGTTTTTCCCAGTTTGCTGTTTTTGCATATGGGACATTTATGCGAACATGGGCAGTAACATTCCTGAAAAAAACTCACAAATCCACATAACTTCGCCCATATTCCTGTCAAAAGTTTCCCCGACAATCATGCAAACAGAGGTGAACTTTTCACCCTTCGCGGGAAAAATAAAGTTGTCTCTTTGGCCTCCAGCGCGGTTGTTAACTCGTGCTCAGCTTTTTCTTACCCACGTGAGCAAGAAGACAAGCAAGCCAATTGCAAAAAAAATGAAGCCGTGTCTCCAGGGAAGGATAAAAAGTTCGAGGGTATGTTTTCAAAAGGGCGAATGTTTTAAAACGTATTGAAATGCGTTATGATTTAAGCTTCTCTGATGAAAATATTCATGAGTTTTGAAATTGAAATTCGTCACTTCAAAAAGATGACACAAAAATAAAAAGACTGGCAGCACTGGGAGCTCGATTCAAAAAGTCTCAACATCTTCCAAGAAGATGGCTGACTCTGAGTAAGAGAACATATCTTTCCGGTACATATGCAAATTGAATTACGGATAAGCTGCATATGACAAGTGTATAATTCAGCATAGAACATATTTGCAATTGTTCCACGTTTGATGTCGGACTGGGGGAAAAATGCATGTTTGCATGCTGGCATGATAAGACTATTAACTTTCTTGCTTCGCTTTTTACGCTTCTGCAAGCAAATTTAATGCCCTCTTGAACTTTTCAAGCCACACTACAGAGCTGCATCAAAAGTTCAATTTACTTTTCCCTTCTCCCTTTTTTTCCCAGCGCTTATCTCCAACAAGAACATTACCTTCACTATGTTAATTCGCACCATTTCGGCCTAAAGTGAAGTTTTTACGTTCCGCCATAAAGCACACATACAGTAACAACCCTCCCCACACACACACAGACACAAAAGGCCACACCACAACAACAAGATAACACACTTGCCGTAAAATGACTCTGTTGAGAGCGAGAATTTTCCAAACCTAGACTTTTCGCGCAACCCACCGCGAATTAACATCATGTTATACCGGTTGATGATGGCGGTTATAAATTTTCCTGTTCGCTCTCTCTTTCTCCGCTTTCACTAGGAAAAGCCCCACCGGAAAAGCTTTCCCATCGCGCACACCGCAAATTTTCACCCCACAACTACTTCTACTTCGAGGGGGGAGGGGGAAATAATTCATCATTCCTTGAAAGTGGCCACCCACACCGCAGCGCTGCGTTGCTTTAACGTTTTGGGGTTTTGGGATTCTTTTTTTTCCTGCACTCTCTCATATTATATATTCTTCACTTCACTTGAAGGGGACTCAAAGGAGGGAAAATATGGTAAACTTTTCTGCCGAAATGATACCGGTAGAACAGACACTTTGAGTGTTGAACTTTGGGGGCCATCGATGGTGGTTGAACACGAATTCAGAGGATGTGAACAGAGTTTTTAGATACTGTTTTTGAAAAAAAAATGTAGACTTGGGTTTAAAAATTGTTTAATTATAAAGATTATGAATTATAACATTTTTTGTAAACATACACCCAAAACTGGCAGCGCTAGTCCGAGAGAATGATGGTCTCGAGTCGAGAGAATAGTGGTACCATTCACGGACGCAGAGAACACAGCTCGAGATGGGCGATAGAACTATTCTCTCGAGGTTCATTTGCAAAAAAAAGTTCATCCGTCAAACAAAAAACCTAAAGTGTCGACAACAGGAATCGAACCAGAGACCTTTGATAAACCAATCCAATGACTTAGCTGCCTCGGCCACCACAGCTTGCTGAGCAAGGAGAAGTCAGAAGTCGATGTATGACACTTGTTGGAGATTTATTGATTCAACTAACGAATGAACTCATTTGTTATGATGGTGTGAGTTGGTACCATTATTCTATCGATTTTGGCACTGAGCCCTCAATAAATTTTGAGAGAACGATTATCTCGACTCTGAATTTTGGGTGTAAAACATAATATTAACATATTTTTTTACGTTACTAATATTGCGGATTTAGCTGGTTGAATTTTCCAGCATCTTCTCACGGTAGTTGAAAACGGTCGTGGATAGGCTTAGGGGTGCCCAATTGGTGTGAAAGAGTTAAATTGAAATAAAAATTATGGCTGACAATTGTTATCTTTAATCACTTCAGCAACATTTAAAAAATACATTCCAGCATTTTTTTTTTATCTTTATGGCAAAATATTATTTATCATGAAAAATGTTTCGTTTTTTGTTTTTCGAGCATCCCTAGTTCTGGCTTGATGCCGCAAACAAAGTTGCTGCTGGATGGTGAGACGAAGTGAGGGGGAGAGGTTTTGACATTTGTAATCCCGCAACGGTGCAAGGGGGGCTAATCGGGAATCCAATCTGATTAGGGACAGCAGTTTTCAGAGCACTTAAAAGCTTGAAATTTGAAACACTTATTCTTTGTTTTGTGTCTGTTATCTCCAAAACTAATAAATCGGATTAATTTTTTTTTATTCAGATTTGGCCATTGCACATATTTTTCAAACTTTATGTCAGCACCCCTTCCCCCTTTTCAAAGTCGGCCTGAATAATAAGGGGACAAAAAAAATGTTCGAAAATTTCAAATTTCAAGTTCAAAATTTCAATGAGAAATAGTGTTCAATCAACCGAAAACCATTTAAAATACATTTTCCTGCGTTTATAATCATATTTAGCATGATGCATTTTCATGAAATACTAATGTGCATCCCACGATAGGTTTATTTTTCGCGAAAAAAAAAATTCTGACAATACATCGATATTTTGAAAACTAATGATTGGAAAGCAACTGGACGCGTGTAAAATGCATTTTAAAACACCTTTTTTATCCAATTGTTGAAACCTAGGCTTGTAATTTCATTTTATTAATTTTAAAATAAAATTTCCAAATGATACTTTAATATTAGGTGTGTAATCCAAAAACAATATGTTTTAAAAATGGTAATTTTGCTTGTTTCAATATATGAAATCGAATTAAAAATTGATTGGTATGTTTCTAGAGTGTAACATTTTTTAAGAAGTCCTAAGCAATATCTACAAATTTGCCGAAATCAAGGTGATAAGAAAAGCTTTTCTTAAATATTGATTTTAATTTTTAAAACACTATTTTTTTTTAAACGCTCAAATGGATGACAGATGTGATGGAACAAGTTGGCCAAAATTTATTTGGCAGTGTTGCCAAAATTTGAAAAAAAAATCAAAGATAATTTAAAATAAAGTTTTAAATTTTTTAATCGACCGCAACATTGGAAAAGGCCATATAAAACTTCTTTTTGACTTCAAGGCTGATAAAAAAGTTTTTTTGATTCAATCTTCAACGGCTGTTTTGCAAATTTGTTGAAAACATTCAGATTTTTCAGAAAACAATATTTCTAGAGATTTGTTGTTGTGCTTTTTCAAAAAGTGACTTTAATTAGAAAAAAGTCTACAATATAAAATTTTGTATAACTCAATCAAAAAGTTTGATTACATTAAATTTTACATCCAAAAAATAAATCTAAAAGATTTTCGAATCATTTCCAAATTTATGTATAATTTCTAAAAATTGACAACACTACCATTTGAATTTTGAATAACTTGTGCCGACTTGTCATCTAAAATATATCCAAAATATTTGTTTAATGTTGTTTTGCGCAAATTTGAAAAGTCATGAGCAATAATTGATCAGAAAACCAAATTTCAAGATACAGTTGTATGAATGCTTCAATAGCCACCAATAGTACAGCAGCCAAAATTGTATGGAAAAACTAATGATGCAAATTGTTTCTTTGCTCATAGCAAAGGTACACATAATTTTTTATCAAAATGAAAAAAAAATATCATCGTTGTCTCAGTATATCTCAGTTGATTAGTTTTTCGAGGTTTTTTATAATAATATTAACATTTATGTTTTGGCTCTTACTCGTATGATTTAATTCAGAAGGCGAACATTTGTTGAATTTTTTTTATTAGATCTTTTTATTGAAAAAAAAAAAAACAGTTTCTATAAATCAGTTCTCTTTAGTTTTAAGATAAATTTTGATCTCAAAGTAAATCTTTGCTTTATAAATATTGAGTTAAATACCTCCCAGTTTAAACTTTTCTGAACGGGATTTATTGTTCTTTAACAAAAAAGCACAATAAACCCATCACATTACGCTCGCTTTAGGCCTTCCACAAACTGGCAAATATTGTACCATTCTGTACAGTAAATCGAACCTTAAACCTACTCATCGAAAGCCAAAGGTTGAACCACTTTTTTTGCGGTTGACTTTCTGACTTTTAGCCACCATTACGGGATTAGTGGGCTCGCCCTCCAAACCCCTTTTATTCCACCAGAAGTGCTAAAATATTGAAAAGGATTTAACTTTTAATTATTACTCGAAACTTGCCCCGCAAAAGTCAGTCTGTTCTGGCTGCCTGCTGTTTCTAGGTTTGTGGGGGTTTGAGTTGGTCGCGCCCCAGCTCTCGGACTGATTTAATGAGAAATATTTTCCCGGTGATTATGTGATGAAATTATAAAGTTTTTCCCCTGTAGGGTGATGACGGGGGAAACGGTTTTTCATTGGCACGCGATAAAATAGGTCCTACAAAAAGTGAGAGAGAGAGACACACACAGACACTCGTCGCATACTTTTGGCCAACTGTTTACGACGCGGGTCCTTGTGTTTGCCGCCGGATAAAACTTTGGCCAGGAGCGATGAAGATGGCCCTCGTCGGCCGGATGGACTCGAAAGGTTGACGATGCTTACCTGGTGGAAGGAGAAAGAGAGAAGACGGAGGGAGTTCCGGAATTAGTTTGTGGAAAGCTGCTTGAAAATTTGTTTGCATTTGCTAGATAAGTTGCTCGAGCGGCTCTTCCCCTTGAACCCCCGTTGCAGGCTTAGTGGTGGAAAATTTCGTGAGTATTACAATTCCACGGTCGGGTCACGGGTTGGGAGGCGTTACTTGGGTGAACCCAACGGGCACAGTGTTGGGAGGAGGGATGGAGTTTGTTCATATTGTGGAATTTGAGGGCTTAGCGGAGCTGTTTATTGCATTTGGGTGTGATGGCATGGTGTGGTTAGGAGAGTAAATTTGTTTAGGGATGTGCGAGGAAAATGAATTGTTGAGCGACCAAGCGTCTCCTTGAAAACTTTACGGTTTGTTAGTTTTGAGGGAGACGCGTGGTTGATGAACAATAAACATTCAGTTTTTAAAATCTTGCTAAACAGCGAATATAGTTATGAAAAAACGTAAATTCTAAAATTGCCGGAATACTAGATTCTTAAATTAATTAAAAAATCGGGATAGATTTCCAAAATATTTATACAAATATTGGTCATTCATTCATTAATTGATCACGCGTCCGACATCTACTTTCACCAAATCTGCTCTTATTTGGCATGGGGTTGTTTTTGTTTCAAAAACAAAGAAGTTTGGTTACAGTGGAACAATTACGCATCCGTGACACCTCCCTTTTATTTCAATTTTTTTTTTAAAAACCTTCTTTTTAAAATGTATTTTCTAAGAAAAAACATAACAAAAAGTCAACTTTTGGTTAAGCAAATTTCAAAGATTTTTAGACGTAGAATCAGTACGCCAAAAAATTACGTACAGAGTTGCCAGGTATGGAAATTTTGCGCTTGAAGTTTTAAAATTCATTTTAACCCTTTGGACGAGCACTTATGGGCAAACTGACAAACCTCAGAAAAAATTGAATATAACTTGAGTTATCACGTATTTAAGTTGTAAAGTCCTGCATTGCTTAGTAAATGATTTAGTAATCAATCCATTTTCTACAATATATTGCGTTAGAAGTATATATATATATATTGCCTCGGCGGAGTCGCTGGTAGATAGTTGGACTCACAATCCAAAGGTCGAATCCCGGGGTAGATGGAAGCTAAGGTGTAAAAAGAGGTTTGCAATTGCCTCAACACTTCGGACACTTTGTTTCGAGTAGGAATCTCGCAATCGAGAACGCCAAGGCAATGCTGTATAGCGAATAATTTGATTTTTTGATATTTTTTATATTTGAAACGAAATTAAGTGAATGTCTTAAATTGAATTTATGCCAAAAAACAACAATAGTTCTGAGATCAATGTGTTTTTTTAAAGCTTCAAAGCAAAATAATCAATAGATTTTTTTTAAACGGGAATTTTTTTATTATCTTAAAACTGACTTTGCTTGTTTTTTTGGAACATGAATACAATCTAAGATATTCTCTTATTTCGTTAGGAAATTACAAAAAAATAATTCTTTAAATTTCTAGGTCTATTGTTCTCCAAAGCAATATATTGAAGAAAGCGAGATTGAAACTTTTGTTTTTCATTTTTAATTGTTGAATATTTTATGTTTGTAGTTTAGAATTTTTGCTTACCTTTAAAAAAATAGAATTACTCTGATTTAGAGTTTTTACTTCTTACATTCTAAGCATTTGTTTTTTTTTGCAAATTGGTTTTTTTAAATATTGAATACATTAGTTTTTGAGTAAGAACTCTTAAGGCGTCATCCATAAAGTATGTCACGCAAAAATCGACCAAAATTAATCCCCCTCCCCCCCATGTCACGCTTTGTCACTCTAGCTCCGTCCCCCCTCGAAAAGTACGTCACGTTTTGTCGAACCCCCCCCCATCCTAGATTTTTTTGAACAATTTTGCATGATTTATAAATAGGATTATTTTTAAAATTTTAAGTTGAAGGTTGTGTTTTGATTTTTCCGAATTTTGTTGAGTGTTGCAGTGGTAGAACTGAGATTTTTCATATCGTATTTGACATGAAAGTTTATGTTTTTTTCATGAATCATAATTCAACTGAAATAGTGTTTCAAGCCTTTTTGTAAAACATTTTGTTTACAATTTTGAAAAAAATATTCTTGCAATTTGAAATTTTGATGTTTTTCTCTCTCGGCGTTGTGACAAAAACTTTGATTAAGAATTTGCTTTAAAATGAACCGAAATTTGTTGCGCTTAACATGAACCTAATTATTAAAAAAGTAAACTTCTATACAGGAAATTGTATTTGATTTTTTTTCCGTTGATCGGTTTTCAAATTCTCGTTTTTATTTAAAAAAAAGTTTTGTTTCCTGATTTTTGAGGACATTTTTGTTAATTTTTTTAAAGGCAAATAAATAAATAATTCAAAATATATTGCCAACCATGGTTTTAACTTTCACGTTTTTCGCCATAAAAGACGTGTTGCAAAAATAAATTTCCACAAATAAAAGTTTTTTTTCAGATTTTTGTAATGTTCATTATAATTTTAATGATAAATTAAATTTTTAATCATTTTTTGTGCGAATTGTATTTTGTGCCTTGAATGCAAACGTTTTGAAATACAATTGAAATAATTAAATTAAAATGTTTTTTTTATTTAAAATACAATTGTTAATTTCTAAATCCTTAAAACTTTTTTTTATGAGACTGTTTATTTTATTTAGAAAAAAATCCATACCCTTGTAGAGTATCACAAAATGCTCCATGCATTCTAAAAGTTATGTTATTCCCAAAAAATGCAGAATATCTAGCATGATTGAAAATATATTTTTTTCTTCAATATTTGATCTTTTTCTGACCTGTGATTCAAAAATTAAAAATTCGTTAAATTTGGGTTTGATTTGATAAAAATGCTGAAATAAACGTTTATCAAAAACGCTAATTATAATTTGCAAAGCAAATTTCAAATTCTGCAAATAAAAAGTTGTCATTTGAACACTCATTGCAATAAAAATAATGTTGAGACATCAAAAACTTTTTTTGTTCGCTAGAAAGAGTCTAAACTATTTCAATAACATTCACCAAAACATCCCAACTTTCCAACAAACCATCTTCCGGAGTAACCTTCATAATCTTGGCTTCCTCAGCGCATGAACTAGGACGGTTCATTCTTCAGCATGCATCTTCCTGCAAAAGCTGAGCCCCGTCAATGTGGCAAAGTAATTCCATTATCGTATCAACGTAGGAGACGGCTGCAGCACCAGCACCACAACCAACGAACCAGCAAAGTGCATAGAGCGATGTGTGTGCACTCTCGAATTAAGCACGCTCTCTGTTCTGGATGCACTTTTCACGCGCGACTGTGTGAAAACCCACTGTATGTGTGTGTGTGTGTGCTTTTGTGCAAGAAGAGGGCAAACATTTTATAGTTTTAATCCAGCTCATTGCACCTTGGAACAATTTAGAGAGGGTGTGTTTGAACATGTGTGTGTGTGCACTGCGTGTCTGCGGTGCTTTTGTTGTGTAAACATAAACTGTGGAAAATATTCAGTGAAAGTTTGCTCTTAGAAGGTTATGTAGCGCTTTGATAAGGTTTTCCACGAAAATTCTTGAGTTAACAAAGTTTGAGGTATACGTGCAATTTCCGAATTTTTATCGAAAATTTCTTTCTGAACGTTTCGACAGGGTTTGTTTATTGATTTTTTAATTATACAGTTCAATTAGGAGCTACCAAAAATTAGCCACTTAATTATTATGAAAACTTACTAATTTCATGCAAATTGCGTACCTCTCTCTCTCGTGTTTAGAGCACCTCTAATAAACGGATTAAAGATCTAATCCAAACGGTAGCCGCGGCTACCAAAGAGATTACAACAAAGTCAGTAGAATATTATGGCATCACCCGGCGATGAAATGCCATAGCTAAGGAAATTTCCAGTGCGACCATTACCCACCACCACCATCAGATTTCCAATTCAAATTATCGCGGTCTACATCTCGAGACGAAAGGTAAACACGCCGGCACAATCAGTTCATCTACTTCAGTGGTATTCAAGCTGAAAATCATTATTCAGTTATTTTAAAAGTCCTGAAAAAATGGATTGAATTTGTTTCTATATATTCTTAGACAAAAATAACTCACAAATTATGAAAATCATGTTTCAAATTGATTTCATTAGTATTTATTTTGAATAAATATACGATTTTATAATTTCATTGGTGTTTTGAAAACTCTATTGGTTACAAAATGCTTTTTTATTTTATTCTGAAAAAATAGAATTTCTTAGATTTTCTTTCTCACACATTTTTCAGTAGCGTTTGGTACGGTATGTCCACGCATCCTTCCTCCCCTCTGAATTCTGTGAAATGGGAACTTTTAATTTTTGTAAGGCATTCTCGGGTGTATTTCAGAGGTTTTTCAATAAAAATCACTGCATTATGAGAAAAAAATTTGTTTTTAAATCGTATTGTTTTTGTGTTTTTGGAACACAATTCGATTTTTGTTTTGGAAAAAAATAATAATCTTAAGAAAAACCTAAAAGTAAAAAGGAAAATTAAAATTTAAACTTTTTGAGATATAATAACTGTTTTGGATACTGCCGAAATATGAAAAAAATATTGTATCATAAAATTTACAATTTTTAAAAGATTTATAAAAAAATCAAACTTTGACTTTAGGGGTTTCAACCAGTCTTCCCGAAACGCGCGCACGCCGTACAACGTACAACGTACGTACAAGTTTTCAGTGCAGATGAACCTCAAACACACCAGGCTGCCATGTTCGAGTTCTCCCCGCACGGCGCACTCAAGTTTACACGCGGTGTAAACACGGGGTGCACACCTCGGGTACAACGCCGTGCGAGCGAAGAGCGTGTAAAGAGACGAAAAAATGACTGCTTCTCACTCTCTCTGTTGCAAACACTGTAGTGTGACTGCAGCGGAGAATGAAACACCACTTTACAGCAGAGGGAGCGTGAGGGAATTATTTTTGTCTCTTTTCTGCGTCGTCGGCTTGCACTGGGTTTGTACCCGGGGTGCAAGGTTCAGTTTTAAACTCGAGGTTTGTGTGCGCGTACAGACTGTACACGGTAGAGTTTAGGTTTGCTTGTACGCGTGCACACGCGGTGCTGGTGTTTGATCGAGTACAGAAAACAGAGAACGCGGTTGAACGCGGTGCACGGGAATCACTGGTTTCAACTCAATGCTTGAAAAGGTATCTGTCACTGAATGGGCCTGTTCGATATTTGAAAGAACATTCTTTCAGCGATCATTTCCAGAATCGAAATTAGATCGCTCACACACAGCGCCTACCACGATCGTCACTGCTCGGTGACTGTCGGTGAACGCAAACACAAAGACAAAACGAACGAAAAATGAGCACCACTCAAGCAACCGCCCGAACGTGCTCTTTCTCTTTCTTTCGTTTTTCTCTCTCTTCCTTGTGCTCGCTGGGTGGTGACAGAGGTCATTTGAATGCGATCATGGGAGAGATGATCGGAATCTCTGTAGAATGTCAAACGACCGTTTTCTGTGCGAATGTATTTCTAGAGGGAATTCAATGATTGTTTGAGTGACTTTGCGTAGCACCCATTCGTTTGTGTGTGAAACGAACGAAAGCAAAAAGTCAAAATCAGGTTGCCATGGTGAAGACGGTTGGAGTGTTTTGTCACCTATCACAAAAAAGTCAAAATTCCGTAAGCACTGATTTTCAATTATGAAACAGTCATACTTTAAAAACAACTAATTACCTATTTTGAATAATGTTGTTATGTTGGCTTTTGACTTGAGACAACAACTTACTTTTCCATTTTTAGGCAATGAAATGTTTAAAATAAACTTAAATTGTAAGGTTGAAAATAGCAAATTATTTTTTTTGTTTCGATTTTAATATTTTGGAAATTATATTTTTATTATTTATTGGCCAAATTGATTTTGCTTGTTTTGGCATCATCAGTTTTTTTTTTTCAAAATAACATATCTAGGAATCACTGCTCTCTTGCAAACTCCAAGCTTCAAATCAGCATCCTGTAAAAGCCCACGAACACTCTGTGTCCCGTTCGATAAGAAGCCCGGGCGCCACTTCAGCAAGAACCGCGTCGCACTTGACAATCGTCTTATCAGCTCCATTTGCTGCCTCCTCGTCGTCGTCCTCGACGTTGTTCCTCCAGACAAACCACATCGCCTTCGTTGCCAGTAACACCAGCACCGCCCTCCGACGAAGAAGATCTCTATTTGCTATTGTTCTTAGGAGACGAAACCATCGTCTACCTCCCTGGAGAATCTCCAACGAACCACCATCTCCCCTTCCAGTCTGGCAAACATAACCACAATCCCTGCGAGGTCGGAAGACTCTCTTGTGTGTGTGGGTGTTGCTAGCTTACTCTCTGTAGACACACTAAACTACTTCACAGTGAACGAGGGCGAAGACTCTGCGCCTTCGTCGCAACCAAGAAGCTTTCAGCACCGTCAACGCGCCCCACCAGAGCAACAGCAGAACCAAACAAAAGTCAGCCACAGCGAATTGACCTCGGACAACTTGTTCCGGATGGCAGCACAGCCTTGGTCCGTCCTCCTTGGTCAATCTTTGCCAAGCTGTTGAAGCTTGAGAGTTGGGAGCGCCTCAATAACTGAGGGGAGTTGCGAGTAGCTTCGAGTAGCTCGAAATATTGTACAACACCAGATTTTGGACGACCCTGAAGATGATCGAATTCCGGGGTCGAAAAGTCGGTAGAAGTCAACTTTGACGGAATCTCTGTATCCTTACATCTCCCCAAAGTAACACAGGTTCCTTACCTCTCAGAACCGACACCAGAGTGGGGCAAGCTTTGTTTGAATTTGCAAGCAGTGCGTTGTGCTCCTCTCTGGAGCCACCACTTCCATTTTCCCCAGACAAGGAGACCCAAATGAGCCGGGCGGATCAGCAACTTGACGAAATTGGCTTTTCGGGGGGAGAGAATTTGCATTCCAAATCGCACACACAATAGGCGAGACACAACACTACTTGTATTGTCCAAGTTCGAAGTGGAATTCCGTGCAATTGCAACTCTTCCGATGGGAGGTTATTTTTTTTCTCGTGAGGATGAGAACAATCGAATCTCGAAATGTGGCAGCACACAAAGAAAAGTTTTGCTGGGAGCATTGGCTTTTGGAGACTAGTGAGAGTTCGATGCAAGTGGTTATTGTAGTGACTGGGCTCGAATGGATTGCAATTACACTCTGTGTACGAACGACACACTGATTTCGATTTCGAATCGGCTTAAATTACGTGCCGGACGTGACTGGAAGATTTGCGGGTCTAAGAACTTGCTTGTGGGAAGAACTTTTAGCTTGTGGAAACGAGCTTTAAGAGATTTTTCTTTCTTGAAGATATACAGGATTTTAACGTAGTATTTTTCAGCAACTTTACTTTAACCAAACATTTATGTTTCTTCAAAATTTGATGTTTGAGAAAACAAATTAGATTATGAGGCTTATTAATTTTTTTTTAATAAAATAATTTTATTTATTTATTCGATTGAAAGACGAAAATAACTTGGGAATAATATTTTGATATTTGAAAATACTAGGCCAATAACATTTTATGTTATTTATAACAAGATCTGTTATTCGCCGTTATGATTTTTTTGTTATTGGATCCCGGGCGGAAAGTGAGTTGGTGGATATAACTTCGAACTATCTTGGCTTGTTTATTCGTATCTTGCTGTAAACTCCTCGAGTTATGACGACTTTTGAAACCGACTGCGTATCATGGAAAGTATATTCCATGATCATACTGCATTATCTACAGTTGATATTGAGCTGTTAGTGGTAGTTTTTTTGGACTTAGCAAAAATTTCGAAAATTTTTTTTTTTCAAAAATTTTACCCGAACATCATGAAATGATTATTTTGACTTTATTTCAAATTTATGCTGGACTTAGCAAAATTTGCAGTCACTGACCGAATTTTCAATTTCCGATACTTAGAATAATTTTCATGAGCTGATATTTTAAAGTTTGATTTTATTTCTGCTGGACTTTGAAATTTTTGCGTATATTTTTTAATTCTTTACTTTTTACAGAAAAAGCATTTTTTTGGGAGTTTGGAAACATGATAATTTATTTTGATATTTATTTTTGCTTTGAACCAAAATTTCGGAAAAATCGACGAAATTACAGGACATTTTTTCCGATTTTTACAAAAACATCAGTTTGTTCCTAAAATAATGTCCCTAACAAAACGTCTTCATTGAAATTTTGAAATTCGAAAGTTGGTTTTTAATAATTATTGATATACCCCCTACAAAAATCGTTCCGGCACTTAGAAAATTTACGGGATCCGTATCACGACAAGATTTTCGGTAGAATTTATTTGATTTTTTGGACTTAGCAAAATTTTGGCTTTTAGCCAGTAAAATTTCGGAAAATCGTCGAAATTACAGGAAATTTTCGTCTGATTTTTACAAAAACATCAGTTTGTTCCTAAAATAATGTCCCTAACAAAACGTCTTCATTGAAATTTTGAAATTCGAAAGTTGGTTTTTAATAATTATTGATATACCCCCTACAAAAATCGTTCCGGCACTTAGAAAATTTACGGGATCCGTATCACGACAAGATTTTCGGTAGAATTTATTTGATTTTTTGGACTTAGCAAAATTTTGGCTTTTAGCCAGTAAAATTTCGGAAAATCGTCGAAATTACAGGAAATTTTCGTCTGATTTTTACAAAAACATCAGTTTGTTCCTAAAATAATGTCCCTAACAAAACGTCTTCATTGAAATTTTGAAATTCGAAAGTTGGTTTTTAATAATTATTGATATACCCCCTACAAAAATCGTTCCGGCACTTAGAAAATTTACGGGATCCGTATCACGACAAGATTTTCGGTAGAATTTATTTGATTTTGTGGACTTAGCAAAATTTTGGCTTTTGGCCAGTAAAATTTCGGAAAAAATGGTCGAAATTACAGGAAATTTTCGTCCGATTTTTACAAAAACATCAGTTTGTTCCTAAAATAATGTCCCTAACAAAACGTCTTCATTGAAATTTTGAAATTCGAAAGTTGGTTTTTAATAATTATTGATATACCCCCTACAAAAATCGTTCCGGCACTTAGAAAATTTACGGGATCCGTATCACGATAAGATTTTTGGTAGAATTTTTTAGATTTTCAGGACTTTGCGAAATTTTTGCTCTCAGCCAGTTGAATATTTTTCAACATTTTGAAAAATTATTTTGATAAGAAACATTACCAGGCTTTTTGGAATTTTACTGTGGATTTTTGGACTTATGCAATTTTAGGAATATTTTCATAAACTGTTATTTTTAATTTAAAAAAATGGAATATAGAGACTTTGGATTTTTCGTGATTTGGAAAATTATTATGACATTTTGGCAATTCAACGCTTTCTCCACAATTTTTTAATGAGTTTTTAAAGTAAAATAATTTTTCAACTTTGAAAAATCTTGTTTTGATGTAAGTGCGTATATTCCTGCAATATTACTCATATTTGTGAAGAGGAAGAAGAGGAAGAAGGGGGGGAGGGGGGTCTGAATTGTGGCGGGGTGCATTAAAAACCAATAAAATTATTTTTGGGATCAAAATCTACTTTATGAACTTGAAATGATTTTTGGAAGATTTCAGTTGTTTGCTACTATAAACTCAACTTGATGTGGCATTGTTGGTCAAATAAACTCAACAAGATTTTTCGCAGATACGCCTCGAACAATTTATGTTCGTGGCCATGTTCGGTTATCTCTTAACCATACCCTGGGGTGAACTTGACTTGTTCGTGTTTTTACGAACATAGGTAGATTTTTCCAAGATGCAACTTTCTGCCCGGGATTGTTATTGTTATAACAGACTAATAACAGTTTTAGTTATTATTCGAACAAATCTCTGTTATTCTTTTTTGTTATTTTAACAACTAATCCGATCATCCCAATAACAGTTGGAGTTATTGATTCATAACAAAAAATGTTATTCCAATGTTGTTTTGGCTTTCAACCAATATCAGACCAATAACAAATTTTGTTATGATAACATAAACTGTTATTAAACTCTTATGCAAAAATTGGTTTTTCAAGAAAATTCCATAACACTTTATGTTATTTTAACAGTATTTGTTATTGAAACGGCATGGATTTTGTTATAACCGTTTGCCCGGGATACTTAATATTAAACTTTACTAGTTTTTTTTTATTTTGGTTTTGATTAGTTCCTCAAATGAAAACAAAGATCCCTTAGCACCACTACGTAGTAAAAAAAAGTTTGATTTTGGAAAGTTGAAAATTTTAAATATAAAGATGTAATGCGATGCGATTTTACAACATATGTGATGTTAAACTATAGATGTAAATTCACACATTTTTTTATGTGATTTCAAATGTTTTTTTAAATGTGTAGATTACATCAAAAACTTTTCTTTTTACCTTGTTTAAAAAGCGTCTCTCAGTCAGTAGAACACAGAAAACATTGTGTAGAACTAACTCTTTTATGATGTAATGTTACCTTAATTTAGACAGAAAAAGTGGCAAAACACAGAAATAGTGGTGAATTTACACAATTTTAGAGGTAAAATTCCATTTTTTTGGACATGAAAATGTATAATGGGTAATATTACCATGATTTTTTTTTTGCTATGTAGTGAATGTCAGTGATGGACTTTTTCATCTCTGTCAACATATTATGTTAATGGAGGGGAATACAAATTTAGGAAGGTTGCAAAAATGAAGCTCGAATATTTTTTCTGTTTAGATTTAATTCTACCTGAATTTATGTGAAAAATTCCTATTGTTTTTCGAGGACAATAAACAATAAATGTCAAAGTATTATCAAGAATTCTTATGATTCTAGTTATATAATATCAGCAGTTGTTTTGAAATAATTTCAGGTTTGTTTTTTTCCCAACAAGTTCTAGAGCTCCATTTTGTTCAAAATTAAGTTCTGCTTCCACACTTAAGTTTCATGACCCCCTCCATAACAAAAGCTCTTCATTTTCTCAAGTCCATCAACGTTTTAAGACTCTCAGCTGTTCCCCAAGAAAAGGAAAATGAAAAAAGTAACATAAAAAAAATCAATCGCCCTAACATTTTCCGTTTTTCCAAGCATTCACCACCACCACCATACTTTGTTTCCGAGTGAATAAAAGTCAAAACTAATAAAACTTCGAGTTGTACGTCGCTTCGTTCCTTCCCTTCAATCTTCACCAGTGTAGGTGTGTCCGTGTGTCATTTCTCTCCTCTTCTGGTTGGGTGGATGGCAGTTGCACACAAAACTACATTGATACAATGTAACCACTTGAACGATCCCGGGTCCTCGCCGGGTTTCCTTGCAGCAGAAATGTTTGTGTATTGGCAAAAGTGCACCAGCTCGTTAAAAGTGTGCTCGCACAAAGGAGGGCGGTGTACGTGAACTCACATTGCTGCGAGCATTTTTTTAACGACAAAATTCGTGGGAAAATGCACCCGGTAATAAAATCTGTTGCACAAAGGAAAGGGTTGGGAGGCGGGGAAAATCTGATAAAGTTAAAATGTTGGGAAAAAAGCTTGAAATAAGCGTTAAAACCAAAACAGTTTTGTTAAGAACCCTGAAGAAGCCAGAAAGTCAGCCGAAACGTGAATCTGTTAAAATTCGATTTCTAAAAAAAATCATAAAACAATTTAAACAAATCCAGGCAAAAACTCAACGATGTTCAAACCGCAGGACGCTTTTTCCCACACAGATTTTCACACCTAACCGATTCTTGGGCAAACTTTGCCGCCACCAACTGAACCTCGGGAGGATTCGTCTTAAAGAAAAAGAAACTCCCCCCAAGGATAAGCCTTATCTGTTGGTTTTCATCGCGTCACGACCACCCCTATATTTTACCTGGTTGGGATTCTTATTGGCATTTTCTCTCTCTTTTTCTTGCAAAACCGTTTGAAATGTGTCTTGAAGGTTTGCGTTTCGGCTTTTGCTCAATGTGTTTTTGTTTTGAAATTCGTCTTTCCTTTCAGAACTTTCTAGTAAGATTTTTCAAAATGATTGAAGCGTGAAAAAAAAAAATAATCTAAGAAAAATGATTTCCAAACGTACATCAAAACCTTTTGAGAACGGTCTCTCGAATTTAAGGCTTACTTCTGTCCTGTTTTCCTGAAAAAGGATAATGTTTGTTTAGGGCCGAAAGTGTTGCTATCACAACAATCGTAATGGATCCCGAACGATGTGAGTGTTGCGCTTTAGTGTCTTTTCAACGAGTCTAAAAGTTTGAATATCTGGCAATCCTGTCCCATGTTATGGTCCCTTCATTCACTTAGAATTTAGTGTAGATTTTTTGGATTGAATTTTTAAATTTTTAAATGAAATATTTAGGGGAGGGTGGGGAGACTTGATCCCCTTTTTTGTATCGCACATAACTCTCACAAAACTATGATTTTATTGCATGAATTGAAAGCTTAAACATCCAACTATGTTTGGCTGATAAGGGTATTTCATCAGATAAACTCTTCGAATAATGCCAAGCTTTTTAAAAAAATATTTTAAAGCGGCATTTTCAAAATGTTGGGGGTAATTTGATCCCCCTTTCAACATTTTGAAGAAATCTTAAGCAAAATGTTTCTTATCCATCCAAACTTTTAATTTTCTATAAGATACAGCAATTTCACATTAAACCTGTACGTTTGTGTTCAAGATATAACAAGTTTAGCATGTAAAATATTTAAAAATTTTAAATTTACTTTTTAGGCCAAAATTAAGCATGTTTACAAAAGCTGGTAATTTTTGTTTACAAAACTTTTGAAAAATGGTTCAAACTGTCATTAGTTATGTACAACTATACTAAAGGAAACTATGTACGAAAACCCAGCCCAATTATTTAATCTTGAGGCTGATTCCAGTGACTGTCAAAATGCAGGGATCAATTCTCCCTTAACGCTTTTTTTTTTTAAACAATTGATTGTAAAAATAGTATGACGATAAATTTAACGTCAAATGCCAAAGGGTTTTGGAGTTGATATGTTTATCAAACAATTCATGTATAAAAAATATTTTTTTGAATAATTTTTGAGTGTTTTCTATACTTATCAAAACAAAGAAAAAAGATCTCTTGGAAGTTTTTTGCAGCACTTCTTAGAAAAATGTGTGTAACTCAATCTAAACATTTTTTAATTTTTTTCTTTGTTTTCTACAATGAGTTTTAGTCAATTTCGCACAACTTTCTAGAGCAAAGCTAATTGTTTTACCCACATGCTGACGAGAAACAGGCTTGGGATCAAGTCTCCCCGGGGATCAAGTCTCCCCACTCTCCCCTATTTATAAATGGGTTTCCCTCAATGTTTTGTATCGAAAAAGGGCAGTTCGTAGATAAGTATGTCACCAAGTCGTCAACTCTTCAAGTCACCAAGTCGTCAAGTCGTCAAGTCGTCAAGTCGTCAAGTCGTCAAGTCGTCAAGTCGTCAAGTTGTCAAGTCGTCAAGTCGTCAAGTCGTCAAGTCGTCAAGTCGTCAAGTCGTCAAGTCGTCAAGTCGTCAAGTCGTCAACTCTTCAAGTCACCAAGTCGTCAAGTCGTCAAGTCGTCAAGTCGTCAAGTCGTCAAGTCGTCAAGTCGTCAAGTCGTCAAGTCGTCAAGTCGTCAAGTCGTCAAGTCGTCAAGTCGTCTAGTCGTCAAGTCGTCAAGTCGTCAAGTCGTCAAGTCGTCAAGTCGTCAAGTCGTCAAGTCGTCAAGTCGTCAAGTCGTCAAGTCGTCAAGTCGTCAAGTCGTCAAGTCGTCAAGTCGTCAAGTCGTCAAGTCGTCAAGTCGTCAAGTCGTCAAGTCGTCAAGTCGTCAGGTCGTCAAGTCGTCAAAGTGTATTATTCATAATTTTGAAAACATTTACCATCCAATCCTGAAAATCGATTTTCTCAAAAAGTACTACTTGGTGAGCTGATCTGTTTGAAACGCAACTATTATTAATTGATAACTTCCATCCGTAATTAACGATGCTTCATCGAACGAACAACTATTCGGAACTCGTTCGTCAGGGAAAGAACCCATGTAAATTGATCATTTTTTTCCTACGAAAAACTTCCTCCTGCTCAACTGGCGAGAAAACCTGTCATCAGTCCCACATTAAACCATAATTCGCTCTTCTCGTCGTTTCTCCGAAGTTGAGGGCGTTTCTCACCGAAGCAGTTTAATCATTTCTGATGACAGAGAAAAAACCCTCCGGTAAAGGGAAGGAATTATATATTTTTTCTAGCGTTCACTTCACTGTCATCCCGCAATGCCGATTACACAATCCCCGGGGATGGGTGGGGCAGCTTCCGTGGCCAGTCTGTCATCGACCTCCGAAGTCCCCTCCACCCCCCCCCCCCCCCCCCAGAACACGCGATAACAAATGGGAATTTATTTTTAATTGAAAAATGTGTTTGTTGAGTCCTGGTTGCGCTGTCCGTGGCCAAAGCCACGTGACGTCCAAGGACTTTTGCACCGTGGAACCTCTTGCACCCTGCCAGATAACGGAATTAATTCCATTGCAATCACGCTGCTGGACTCGGAAAAGGGAAGGGAACTGGCCACGGCGGGGTCTCTTCTGAAATTCAATCCCTTTTCGAAAGAGGATTAAATCGTTTTTCCACCTGGCCGCTTCCCCGCCCCACCCCGCTTCCGTGGGTTGGACACAGAACACCTGTAAACGCCATGTTGGCCATCATGTGCGGGGCCGCGGCTTTTCCAGGAGAGAATCGAAAGCGGTCCGAAATCGATCAATGCCGACGTGCAACCGATACCACCGGCGAGAGCTTTTAAGTCCTTCTCGTAAAACACTTGTGTGTCGGGGAAACGCGCTGGGAAAAATACGACAAAAGCGAACCACACACAGACAACCCGCACACTTTCATCAGGATTAAATTTCTTCGAAACGCACTAAAAACCGCTTCTTCCACCCAGTAATTCCCGCGCTCTTAAGGAGGATTTGCCAACTGAAGGGAAAAAGTTTTTCCTCCTTCTTGCAAGATCTGTGCGGAAAGTCTCTGCGAATCGATTTCCGCCATCGAAACCATTGTCAATATTGTCCTTTCTCTACTGCCAAGTCCGCCAAGACGAAGAAAATGAGGGCGGATTCAGTCGAGCGGAATTTAATTCATTTCATTTTTCTGTTTCTGGCAACACTGCTCCGCCGTGGGGACAGATTTTGATTTCTTTGGGGTTTGGCTTGAGACAAGTATAGAACTGGGGAATCAACTTTCGGACGATTCCGATTGAATTATTGGAAATTGAAATTCAGGGATCAGCATTTTATAAATTTTCAGATAAGGGCGTTGCAAATATTGTTCAATGTTTACGTCGTCCCCCTTCAAAATTTGTCTGAAAAATCAGGGGGAAACAATTTTTTTTTCAGATCTCACTTAAATGTTTGTAAACTATGTCCAGAACCACCATTCATCCCATCGTTGGTAAGGTTATCGAAAACGAGTCTAAAACATTGATGATCTGGCAACCCTGTCTCGAGATATGGCCACTTAAGTGATATTTATGTACTTTTTTATTCCGGATCTAAAAAATGGATGAATTTTGTGTACAGTTATTGTTGGTAATGAGTAAGGAAGGCTCTTACCACATAGGTGGATTAAGTTAGTTTTTTTTGAATTAAGAAGGTTACAAAAACATTTAAAAATCAATTCTGTCCACCTTTTCCCCACTGTGCTCATCAAACCCACCCCCTCTTCGATGACGGTCGATGAGTCGGGCAAAGTAGCGAGATAATTGCCAATCATCCGAAACTCAAACCAACTTTTGGCACACTTTTCTCCGTTCCGTCTCACGCAGCAACCCAAAAATTTCGCCAGCAAAAGTTTTTTTTTTCGTTTCGCCAGTTTTAATTTCGCTTCTTTTTAAGAGTACAATAGAAGGGGATGTCTCCTCTGTCAATTTCTTAGGGAATAAAGAGCAAAGAGGATGGCGAATGCTGACCTACTCCATTGTCCAGCTGTGACAGATCGATTGAATAATGGGAAATTGGTTCCGTATCAGGAAGCTGTCAAACTTTGAGAGCATTTGCTATCTCTTCGGCAGCGATATTTATTAGAAATCAGTGGAATGACAGATGCCGGAAAAAAGTATTGGAAAAGTTTGGACTTTTTATCTAAGTTTGGCATGATTGCTTATTAGAAGAAAATTATTATGAAAAAGGCCAACTAATCGAAAAAAAACTAATGATTTTTCTCGGATTATTTCAAAGTTTTCCAACGTAACCACAACCCAAAAGACGTTTACTTTAGCAGATCGGCGCTGTCGTGCTCCATTGTCGCACGTCGCTTTGTCGTTCCGTTAAAAAACACGTTTTAATGTTAAACTTTGAATAAACAAAAAACAAGAGCACGCAATGTAAACAATAACAAACACGGCTGTCCATTCTGTGCATTGTTCCAAAATTCGGTGGAAGTCGGTTTCCGGATTACTGAGTTACAATCGAAAAGGCTGGGCATTCACATGTGACAAAACGTCATCTGTCTTCAATACCCATTCGCCTTTTGTCGCACGTACAGCAATTTACAGGGTGTTACAAAATAGCACGATCAGACTGCTTTAACCATAAACCATAAACCAAGTGGACACTTTTTTTGAAATCTCAGACACTTACCCCTCGTGGACAATTTCCAAACTAAATAAATAATTTTGTATGGAGCGTGGACAATCGCTGTCCCCCCCTACAGTGTCCACGTGGTTTATGGATGGTCCCTTGCGAAGAGTGGCATCATTGCACGGAGTGTTTATGGTTTCTGTTCAATATCTCAGGATTGAAATCGAACATAGGAGATCTGTGAAAGTCAAAAATGAGAATCATGTGACCAATTTTCTACCCAAAAAATCGCGACAGTTTAGTTTTAAAATTCTCAAGTTCTAGATAACGTACATTTTGCGATCAAAAACGCCTCCAATCTGTTTCAGCCAAGAGTAGCAGCTTAGCGTAAGCGGGAAAAAGTTTCACTTTTTAACAACTTTGCTCCAACTTCCGAGGAAGGGAAACAGCTGTCCTACTGAAGTCTATATTATTACATGCAGTGGTTTGTTGATTTACTTAAAGAGGAAAAACTTTGAAAACAACATTTTCAAGCGATATTTTTCACAGTGCCAAAGTTCAGTTTACCTTTCATCGCATTTTAGTTTACAGAAAAAATTCCTTCGCAATTTTCCAGTTGGACGCGTTTTATTCACCACCATTGCCAAGGACATTAGGTACATAGTAGTTAGTACTTCCATCGGTAGTGGACAAGTCCTCGAGTACAACTCGGAAACAGAATGATGGTGAAAACTTTTCCAAAAGCTCTCGCACTGTTTGCCATCAGCACTTTTCCCATCCAGTGTGTATGTCCAACGTCTTAAAAGATCGTGTCGATTCTTGATGTTTCGGGAAATTGCCCCGGTTTGGACGACCCAAAGAGCCGAAACACAAAGAGGGAAAATAATCTGCAGAGTTTCTTCCCCCCCCGTTGCTGATGTTGATTTATGAGATTATTATTTTTCTTGTCTTTCAACTTGGAAAATGAGCGCAAACTTTGTGGGGAAGGAAAAACTGTGTCCATTTTTGCTCGAAACCTCAGCGCGCGTGATGCCTCACTTCGAAGAATTCGACTTGGGTTCAATTATAAACTTCCTCGGAAAATCGAACCAGACGACCAATTCATCGGAATCCATTATCGTGGAAGATCGCAAACATCTTCTTGACTTTGATGTCCCGAAAAGACGTTCGCTAATTTCATTAATCTCTTTTCCAATTTTCTCCAACTTTGCGGTGCCCGGTCAAATATTTGTCCAAAACCTCTCTCTCTCGTTTCGGAATGGGCTCCACGTGGCCTAGGCACAATGTGGACAAGGAAGGCCCTCACGATGTACTCAATCAACAAACCACACCAGGAACCAGGAACGAGTTGAAGTTTTGTGAGGCTACAATCTCGAATCGGGCAGGATGTTTTCAAAGAGGGACAGGGTGACAACCTGTTTCATTTCATTTTACCTAAATAATATTACAGAACAACTTGGAAAAACATTAAACTTTTTCACTACTCTAAAACTAAAGAAACAAAACTAAGCAAGTCGTCACCATGTCAGTGTAAACACCAACATAATCAGGGAAAGTGAATTCCGGCCACATGATTCAGGGGCGTCTTGTTGACCGTTTCACACCACAAAAGCAACTTTTCGCTTCCAAGTCTTGACGGAAATGGAACAGTTGTGAGAAAAGTTGGTTAAATTTTGGCAAGGGTTGTTGTTTTTGCCGGGGGTTGTGTCCATCGATGGGAAAGACTGATTACTGACTGATTCGACTTTGATTGATTGCCCGGTTTGTGTTGGGCACACTTTGCGGGTTCCGGTTGATTGAAGCATGGATTTTTGCCAGATTTGTTTGTGTTTGAGAAAAGAAGTTTGTTATCGACTTGCGGTCTTTGCAAAAGATTTGAACAATCTTTAAAAACGTTCAAGCATGGTATGCTGACCCCGAATCAAAAACATAACTCAACATTAGCGATTGCTTCAGTCAAGATTTACTTACCAAAAATAAACAGAAAAGCTTCCTCCTACTACACGATTCCAATTTACAGAAACAACCTTTACATCGTTCCATCGCCGACACCTTGCACAAAAACGGGAGGTAAAAAGAGGTGAATATCTCCGGTGGTTATCCACAAACCAGCCAGCGCTAGGGAAGGATCTTGGTATCCGCCCTGAACCATCGTGCAGGAACGTGCCTTTCCCGACACAGGTACAACGCTGCTGCTGGTTAAAAAGTCTGTTTGTGCGCATAAAGAGATCACTGCCACTTCCTGGCTGGGCTGGGGTTGAACTACTAGCTTTATGCAAAGTATGCACGAGGCACTGTGAAAAAAGGATGTGAACGGGCACTTTTATGACCATCATTTTCATGCAATTCATTCATGCAAATCTTCATCAAATTTAAAGGTGTCCATAAAAAAAACTTTCGAAAATTCAGCCATGCAATATATTTGAAGATTTGAAGATATTTTAAGATCTTTCCAAATGTTTCAAGTTTTTACTTTACTAGCTGGACCATGACTTGATGAGATATTGTGTAATAGTACACACTAAATCAGGGACGCAATACTCGGTAAAAAATTTACCGAAATTACCCTGTAAAAATCAAATTTTACTGAGCTGTCAGTTGAATTTAGGAAATATACTGAACTACGGTAAAAAAATCGCTGAAAGTACCGTACTTCAGTACTTATTTCACTGAGCTACTCAGTGAACCCTAGTTTCCGGTAAATTATTGGTACTCGGTAATTTAATTACCGAGTACTCAGCTAATAACCTTGTGTTTTACTGAAAGCTCAGTAAAGTTTTACCGAGTCTCTCAGTTGAAACTTATGTCATTTTGTAGCTGTCATTTTTTTGTATTTGGTCGCTGTTGTCGGACATTTCTCTGAGTACATTCAGAAAAAAAGTAATTTAAAACTATAAATTGTGACAAAATAACAGGTATGTGTCTTTTTATTTGAGAAAATTAAATTATTTACTATTTAGAATAATCATTTTTCTTTCAGCTCACGTCGAAGCTTCATCTTTTGATCCGTTTTAGAAGGAGCTGGTTTATGTCGTCATTTTTGCTATTGTTTAATAATCGAGAAAAAATAAGTTGTGATGTTATTGTGAATGTACATAGGTATTGTTTGTGAATAAATTTGGTCATCTTTTTGAATAAATAAAAGGAAAATAAATTCAATCCATAAAAAACCATTACCGTAAGCACCGTAAAAATTCAGAATATGTACCGAGCAACCGGTAATTTTTTACCGAGGTCCTCTGTAAAAGTTCAAACCAGCTGTCAGATTAGCGTTTACTGAGCTCTCGGTAGTTTAAACTTTTACCGAGCTGAGTACCGAGCACTCGGCTGTTGAGATTTCGGTAAAAATTTTACCGAGTACGGTAGAAAAATCTAAGTGTGTAGTGTGTTCAGGAAGCCGATCACTCGGGGAGTTTTTTTCGTCTTGCTAATAAATTTAAAAAAATGTTACGATGTTAAAAAATAATCGTTAATTAATTGATAGTTAATTTTCATTCTATTGCAAAGATGAATGAATGTTATGGCGTTACTTGTAGACTTTTACATTACGTTACTTTTTGTACAAAAAAAGTAGTTGAACTTTTTAGCACTTTACAGAGTGCTATAATTATCTTTTTGCAATTCCGTCGTGAAACTACTTACTTTTCCTGTCATTCTTGAACGACGAAATAGCCTACTTTTCTGTACCAAAAATAACAGAATCCAATAGCAACACTTTTCAAAATAAATGCTGAAAAGTTCTACTTTTCAGCACTCAAATGGGTGCTGAAAAGTTGAACTTTTCAGCACTTGTTTCGAAAAGTAACACAATTTTTAACATTTTTTTGATTTAAACGATTTATTGACAAAATACATGAAAATTTGACATAAAATTTCACTCAGTGTGTGTTTTTTGGAATTGCAAAAAATGTTGTATGGAACTCGTTGCAAAACTTGATTTTTTCAGCACTCTTCGTAATTATCCAACTCGGTGAACCTCGTTGGATAAATATACGACTCGTGCTGAAAAAATCCTCTTTTTGCAACTTGTTGCATAATAGTAGTTTATGCAACAAGTTGCAAAAAGAGGATTTTTTCAGCACGGGTCGTACATTTATCCAACGAGGTTCACCGAGTTGGATAAATACGAAGAGTGCTGAATAAATCAAGTTTTGCAACGAGTTCCATACAACATTTTTTGCAATTCCAAAAAACACACACTGAGTGAAATTTTATGTCAAATTTTCATGTATTTTGTCAATAAATCGTTTAAATCAAAAAAATGTTGAAAAGTGTTACTTTTCGAAACAAGTGCTGAAAAGTTCAACTTTTCAGCACCCATTTGAGTGCTGAAAAGTAGAACTTTTCAGCATTTGTTTTGAAAAGTGTTGCTATTCGATTCTGTTATTTTTGGTACAGAAAAGTAGGCTATTTCGTCGTTCAAGAATGACAGGAAAAGTAAATAGTTTCACGACGGAATTGCAAAAACTACTATTTCAGCAGTTTTATTTTTGGTGATGATAATAAGGCCATTTTATCACTATAGAATACAGGTAAACTGAGTATTTTCCAAGCGAAATTACAAAAATCAAAACTTGAAATGCAGCAGTTTTTCAAACAAATAAATATGATTTTATTGTGAATAAGTGTTGAGATCTTTTAAGATGAAGTTGAAAAAAAATCAACTTTTTTCTCAGCATTTTGAATAATAATATGGTTTAAAAAAATCTGAAGCGTTGTCAAACAAATTTTTACCGTCTAATTTTATAATATCGTCACTTGACGTTTTATTTTGATATAAAGTGAGATTAAGAATATTCGCAAGTTAATTGAACAGCGTAGTTATTTTCGTTCGAGTAGTCTTCCTCATTTTTTTCTATCACTTTGATTTGGATTATGCAATACTGAATGACAGTTTATTATTCAACATAATGTTAACATGGTAAGGGTAATGTTAACATTCCATAGGTTGTCTTCCTAAGGTGTCGTGATAAGGTCCAGTTTGAGACGATACACTACCTTTCCTTTACTAAGCAATCGAATCCAGAAGGGAAAAGATCACCAATTGTGTTGGTCCGAGCCGGGATTTGAACCCCGATCTACCGCTTACGAGGCGGAAGCGTTACCACTGGGCTACGTGGCTCGGTGTTGGCTTCTGGCATCCACACATTTTTTAAGTGATGTAAAAATGAATAAAGGAGTTATTATTTTCGAGGTATTAGAGAACTGCTCTACTAAGTTTTTGATAATACATTTTTCATCGCTGTTTTGAATACTTCAATGCAAATCAGCTAGAATAATGCCATCTCAGATTATGCAATTTTTGTTTTTAGATTTACGGCCAAAGTACCGAGTCATGCAACAAAAAGTATACAAAAACACTTTTGGCATAATAAAAATTACGCTTTTGCCCAAAAATCCAGAATTTCAAGTATTTTTGAAAATAATATTTTCATACAAGTTTACTTTCTTTGATCTGTTTCTTGATCTGATCTGATTCTTGATTTTTCGAGATTTTTTTTTATAGGTAGTAAGTTATACTAGGAGATTTTGTTATTCCGGCTGAAAATTTTCAGAACTAGGGGAAATACTCGTATGTTTGGCAGGTTAAGCACTCGCTCATAACTCTATCCAAATTGCTGATTTTCACCATTTAAACAACTAATTTTGTATAACTTTTGATAGAAACTTGTTTGCTCACTTCTTATTAAGCTATTTATCACTTGATTTCAGTTGAAAACGCTTTTAATTAGCTTTAATTGAATGTCAATGTTCTGAACTGCCAACATTAGAGGCACGCTGAAATTAGATGTTGTTCCCCTATGTAATTGTGGACATCTTATTATATTGGAAATCTCATCTACCCCTTGTCCAAAACCTAAAATAAAATAGAATAATGAAAACTTATAAATTGATATCGAATGACTTTAGTGTTTTTTCACTTTTTTCCTTTTATCTTTTCTATATTGTTTACCTGTTATGCTGTAAAATGAAATCATTAGATTTAAAACAGTTTCTTTATTGCAAAAATCAGACGAATGATCAAAAAACTAGTTATGCAACAAGTTCCATACAACATTTTTTGCAATTCTGAAAAACACACTTTGAGTGGAATTATAAGTTATATGTTTTAAATCAAAAAATGTTGAAAAGCATAAATTTTCTAAACTAGTGGTGAAAAAATCAACATTTGTTTTGAAAAGTTTTCTATTCGATTTTATTATTTTTGGCACAGAAAAGTAGTATTTTTAATCGTTCAAAAATGACAGGAAAAGTAAGTAGTTTCACGACGGAATTGCAAAAAAACTGTTTTTTTTTGGAAAAATTTCACCTTTGAATGCTTAAAATTTAAAACAGAGCACATTATTAAAAAAAGTTAACTTTAGTAGCAAATTTATTTTCGTTTTCTTCCAAAAAACATATTTTTGAAAGAAAATCATATCTTCGGTTCCAAATTTTGCATCATCCTACTATATATACTTTTGCGCTATAGATGTATTTTAAGCCCTGTTAAATAAATTGTTTAAATCACCAAACAAATTGCAAAGTTCTAGAGAATGTACTTCTTTATCACCTTGAAGCATGTTTTTATAACTGTGTCACCCGTGAAGAATCGTTTCTTGCCCTTAAACCGGTCGTATGTCGGAGACAGACACAAAAAAAAACAAACGCTTTGTTTGCCCACCACTTGTTACTACTAGCTGCAATCTGCTCGCTGTAATAAGAATTCTTGATGGTTACTTACTTCCTTTTTTAAGGGTAGTAGGAACGGGTTTCAAATTACGCGGGGGGTTGTTTACGATAAATGGGCCATTTCCTGGCATGCATTTAGGAAGAAATATCACACGTGGCCACGTGGTAAATCTTGCAAATTGCATTGTTAGTCGGCGACTGATGCAATGCAGTGTCGCCAGTTTCTTGATTTTTTCGTTTGTGAATTGTGATAAGCTCAATTTTAGCCATTGAAAAACGACCACAATCTTCATTTTCATCAGTAATGAGTTGCCCATTCCCCACAGGATGTGCCCAATTTGGCACAGAAACTTTGTATTGTTTTGAAATCATGTTGTTTTTTTATGGCAGTTGCTGCTGCTACTTTTTATGATTTCCCTCGTAAACGGACGGGAACGCGCTTTCCACCTCACAGGGCACCAGTTTTAAGGGCTGGTGGGACCTTCCGAGCCGAGCGCCCGCGGGGACAAATTAATTTCGGACGTCGTTATGGGGGTCACTTTATGGCGGTCATTTGGTGACAACTCGTTCAAGTTAGAATCATCTCCAGTTTCTCGATTTAAGTTGCTTTAAGGAGGGTTTAAAAATAACAAACGACAAATTGCCATCAGGTCGCAAATGTCATCACTTTGAGTTTTTCTTCCCCAAAAAAGTCACTCCTTAGCTCACCGGGAAAAGCTTGCGAAACGATTTTTCACTCGAAAGCTTCGCCAAAGGAACATGGGAAAATCTGCATATAAAAAGCAAACCGAAAACGGAGAACACATTCGGCAACATTTGGGTGAATCCAAGCTTCAGAGAAAAAGCAACAGGGGAGCCGAACAAAAAAACACACACAGAATAAATAGAAAAGTGCAATTCTAACAAATGTGAAAACATGTCAAAGGAGCCCCAGCAAACAGACAATACAGTTTTTTTGCTGCTGTTGTTGTTGCGAAGCACTTCCGGCGCGAATTTCGTTTGCAGATTCTTGTGCTGCCAAAGGGCCAAGGAGGTTCGCGAAAATTTGCAACGGTTGGTGGTCTGAGCTAGGAGAAAAACTGTTCACCTTTAGGGCACGATGCCATACTTTATTCAGTTGGCTACGTTTGGGGTATGTTTCTGTTGTGTTTGCAGAACCCCATTTTGAAATTAGATTTATTACTTTAGCCTGTGCATATGGTCATGTCTTTCAATATATTATTTAATAAAAATAATTTTACTGTATAGCGAGAAATTGTAGCAATACTTTAAAATTTTTTTTATCAAATTCATTTAAAATTGTTTTTTTAAAGCTTTCAGTGCAAAGTGGTCCAGATCGCAAAATTAAGTGGAAAATGGATTTTCCGAAAAATGGTTATGTTTTGGTAATGTTTTGGTCATAAATGATAATTTTACATGGAAACCCAAAAAATGACCAAAACTCGATTTTTCGATACTTTTCTGAGGGCAGATTCAGATTCAGCGGGCAAAATTACATGGAAAAACATATATTTGAACAATTTTCGAATTTCGTTGGGGTGGTCCCATATGATTTTCCCTTGAAAATTAGACTTTTTCAAATGAAGATATCTCGAGTTTAAAGAAAAACACCTCTGAGATATTTTCAGCATTTGTAGTGCTAGATCTCCTCTTTCAAATGCCACCTGATGCTCAAAATTTGGCTTGCGCCTTTTCGAGATATTTAAGTTTTAAATTTGCATCTTTTTTACCTTAAAATGGCTGTAACTTTTGACCCTTAAGTCCAAATTGACCTGTCAAAAAATAAAATTGTTTTTTTTTTAGAGCTCTAAAAGTGCCCCCAACATCACTTTTCTCCAAAACTCAACCCTGAATTTCCACATTCAAAAAACTGATATTTGAAGGTTTGCTTAGATGCTTTCTATTAATTTGGTCGTAGAAGGCGTAGATTACGAGATAAAATTTTGGTGCCTTCGACAAAGTTGCTTGAATTGGCAAGCCTAACAACTTTCTTGAAAAAATTCCCAAAAATATTCTTGTAAAGTAAGATTTTCAAAATCACCCTAATCGTGAACCACTCTAGTTTTCAACCAAACCAAAAGTTGCCTCTTTCTATTTGCAACAACTCTTCTGAAGACACCAAAGCTCCAAAACATAACCATTTTTCGGAAAATCCATTTTCCACTTAATTTTGCGATCTGGACCACTGTGCAGTGCATTTTAAAGTAAATTAAAAGAGTAATTATCTCCATTTTTAAGATGTTTCTTTGTATTCCATAAATTGAAAGAAGCTACGTCCATACATTCCTTATGTCAAACTAAGGTATTTTGCATCAATAGTTTTCGCATACAAGTTTCCATACAAATTTGCGATTTTGTTATGCAAAATCGGTATGCGAATATTTGAAGATTATCTTAGGGGAGAAATTTTCTGACCGATTTGGTGTTTTAGTAAAGTTTTAGGTTTATTAAGACTTTTGCATTTTTTGAATCCAATGTACTTTTTATAAATTTAATGAATGTTTTGGTAATTTTTTTCGGAAATTGATCAATTTTTTCAGTTTTTTAATATTTCACACAAAAAAAATCGGCCCCACAAAAAAAATCGGAAGGCTGAGAAAAATGAAACCATTTTAAAATTTTTCGAGCCTACGAATTGATATATTTTCAAAGTTTGCAAACCAACCGTAACCCTGTGAAAAAAGGTTTTTTTGCATTTTGATAACTTTAGTTTTTCTAGGCAACCTGGAATAGACATTAATTGCATATACATGACGAAATCCATTCTGCAACCCCCTAAGGTCCCCACCGCCACGTGAATGCGGAAATGCGATTGTGAATTTAGATAATTAATTTCAGGGTGGTTAAAAATCTTCGCGGATTTCGCGATTTTCGCGGATTTCTGTGAATGTTCCTGTGGGTCTATCTTCAAGAATACAACGTAGATTTCGATGGCTAGTGAAAATGTTTGTCTAAATCTAGTATTTCCAGAAGAAAGAACGCAAATTTATCTAAATCCTGCTCGGTGAGAGCAATTTAGATTTCCGCGAAATCCGCGAAATTCGCGAAAATCGCGAAAATCGCGAAGATTTAACCACCCTGTAATTTTTTTGCATATCAAATTTGACGCATATTTGCTTAGTTTTCTTTCCTCAAAATTCGATTATCCGAAGTTTCGATTAGCCAAAGATCAATTATCCTAATGTTTGTTTAGGACTTTGGACAATGAAATCAGGAAAAAAATATTTTTTTTTGCATTTTTTTATTTTCTTATTTTTAACATCATATTTGAGTCCTGCAACTCAATTTTAGACAAATTTTAATGGTTGATTGCCAATAAAATAAAAAAAATCAATTCTCCATCTCCGCCATTTTGGCCGCCATCTTGGATTTAAAAATTCTAAATCACTTTAGTGTAGTTTGTGATTCAATTATCCGAAGTGAAATTTGGCCAAGGCCTTCGGTCTGGACTGTACTGCCGAATGGTGGTGGTGGTTAATTTATTTCAGGCAGCTTTAACAATATTTGTCATTCGCTGCCTATTACTGCCGAATGAATTTGGCAGATTTGTGCTGGCTTAATAGATGGTATTTTTTGTGCTCTTTAACAAGTGCAAAAACGAGAATCGTAGATAATGGTAATTTTTGTGCAAGTTTTTTTTTTGTAACTACTTTTTCTGAGAAGACTTAATTAATCAGAAAATCCGTTTGAACTCTTAGATTTTTAAATATTTTAATAGCCCTTTTCTATGGATATTGTTGTTCCACACACCAAAATGAGTTGGAATTAAAAAACGGACTGCATTATCAGGTTCACAAACGATTTTTTATTTATTTTTGGAGCTTTGGTGTCTTCACAAGGGTTGTTTCAACTGTTAAAGGGAAACATTAGGCATCGTTAAAAATTTAAAATTTTGATTTGGCTAGCAATGAAATAAAATAATTTTGATTATTATTAATGTTAAAGGTTACGTTTTTAATTCAAGTTTTTTAGCAACATTTATGTTTAGCAAAAAAAAAAAGTTTTTGGTAGGGTACTCGCAGATAATAAATGATTATCAACGCAGAAAAATGCATAATAAATAGTTCTAAGTTGATTCAAGTCTGTTTTCATTGATTTTGTTTTGTATTTTTATTTATCTTTGAGATATTTTTAGATTTTTAAAGTACTTTCAAATGCATCCTGGCTCTAACAGTTTGGCCTGTGCTTCATTTTTTTAACTTCAAAATGTCTTTAACTTTTGACTCATACGCCCAAATTTATTTTATCAAAAATGAAAATGCTTGTTTAAAGAGGATTAAAAGGGCTCAGAGCAATGACTAAATTTCTATTCTCAAAAACTTATCTCTGAATTGATATGTTGGTGTTTACGCCAAAGTTTCTTGAATTGGCATGTTAAACAATTTTCTAAAATAGAAAATTATTCTCAAAAATTTTCATGGAAAGTTAGATTTAACACTCAAACGGTCGGGAAGTCATTTGACTCGTATTTTTTTTCTTAAAAATCTCATAACTTTTGGTAGAATTGATCAGTTTTGATGCTTTCGGTTGCAAAAGATCCATATTTGTCTATATTTTTAACTGCCAGGTGGGGGAAAAATATGGTCCATTTTTACCGAAGATATTCTGGATTCCGTTGGGGTACCTCGGCCCTCCTATTTGGGTTTTTGGTCAAAATAACAACATCTATTCCATAGAACAATGAGTTGATTTGGAATGGTCGAAAAGTGCGCGTCGTGGCCGTTGCGTCGTGGTCGAAAAGTGCGCGTCGTGGCCGTTTTGTTGTGATTGTTTCGTCGTCTTCTTTCCGCCATATTTTCGTGTTTTTTCGGTTCTGTCCAGATGATTCTGAGCTCGGTTTTGCAGAATCTGGCAGTTGATTTGGAACGGTCGAAAAGTGCGCGTCGTGGCCGTTGCGTCGTGATTGTTTTGTTTGGTTGTTTTTTTTTTGTTATATCTTTCCACAGCCGGCTGTCTAAGATTATAAACATTAATGAAACTTAATAACAATTAAACGGGAGTTGTCTCATCAGCAGCATCAGATTGTTTGTCTTAAGAATAATACATCACCAAACAAGACTTATTGATTTTTGGGTCACATCATCATCTTCTATGATGAATCCTGACCATTACCCTTTCCTACTAACAAATTCCCAAGTAGAAGTAGTTTTTCCGGTACACGTGGGGGTGTGGATATCGTATAGAACCCACCTTTGGTAGCAACCTGTGCTTACTAACATTCCCGCCCCATCCCCTCGAGATCTACAAACTGACATGGCGGGCGCCGTTGGTGGCCAACGACTGTTACCTATTTTCTCCGGCTCTAGTTTTGATGATCTTGATGTTTTATCTTTTCAGCGCATTCATACATGCTGTTGATAAGAGAAACATCACTAGATCGTTGATGCGTATGATCAGTTGAGTTGATAGGGTATTGCGGTCCTGTTCAGCAACGGAGAAGGACAACCATGGGTGGTCTCTCATGCTCATGCTCATGCTCAAAATAACAACATCTATTCCATAGAACAATGTCGGAAATGATGCAAAACTTCAAGGCATCATTCTAATACACCATCCTGCGAAAATAATTGAGCAGTTCTCTCAGATTTCGGTCATTCGATTTTTTTTTGTATTTTTAAATCCGACTGAAACTTTTTTGGTGCCTTCGGTATTCCCAAAGAAGCTATTTTGCATCATTATTGCGCAATTCTCACTAACTTGGACTTCGCACTAAATTATTGCTATTGATCGCACTATTGCGACTTGTCAAACTGGCTTGGAAAATTTAAAATTTCCTCAAAAATGATCAAAGAGAGCCGAGGTTTATCGCTTGTTTTTTAGCTGTCACTCGCAATTTTGAAGTGCGAATGTTCAGTTTGGTGGAAACTGCGACTGGAAATGTAAATAAACAACGAGTGGTTGCCTAGATTTTTGAATTTTTGCTGTCAAAAGTGCGAGAGAAAAGTGCGGGCAAAATCCAAGTTACAGTGCAAGGATCAATAGTTTGTCCATATAATTTTCCATACAAATTTGGCAACTGGCCATACAAAAATAATGTATGAAAATTCAAAAATCTGTATCTTTTGAAGGAATTTTTTGATCGATTTGGTGTCTCCGGCAAAGTTGTAGGTATGGATATGGACTACACTGAAAAAAAAATAATACACGGTAAAAAAAATTGATGATTTTTTTATTTAACTTTTTATCACTAAAACTTGATTTGCAAAAAAAAACGCTATTTTTTTTTTTTATATGTTTTAGAGGACATAAAATGCCAACTTTTCAGAAATTTTCAGGTTGTGCAAAAAATCATTGACTGAGTTATAAATTTTTTAATCAATACTGTTTTTTTCAAAAAATCGAAAAATTGGTCGCAAAAATTTTTCAACTTCATTTTTCGATGTAAAATTAAATTTGCAATCAAAAAGTACTTGGGTAAAATTTTGATAAAGTGCACCGTTTTCTAGTTAAATCCATTTTTATGTAACTTTTTTGAAAATAGTCGCAGTTTTTCATTTTTTCAAAATAGTGCACATGTTTACCCACTTCTGAAAAAAAATATTTTTGAAAAGCTGAGAAAATTCTCTATATTTCGCATTTTTGAATTTTGTTGATACGACCCCTAGTTGCTAAAATATTGCCATGCAAAGGTTTAAAAACTGGAAAATTGATATTTTAACATTGAAAATCGGACCATTAGTTGCTGAGATATCGACATTGGAAAATGGTGTGTTGTTTGGGTGGGACTTAAAAAACATCAATTTTCCTGTTTTTAAACCTTTGCATGGCAATATCTCAGCAACTAAGGGTCGTATCAACAAAGTTCAAAAATGCAAAATATAGAGAATTTTCTCAGCTTTTCAAAAATATTTTTTTCAAAGGTGGGCAAACATGTGCACTAATTTAAAAAAATAAAAAAAACTGAGACTATTTTCAAAAAAGTCACCTAAAAATGGATTTAACTTGAAAACGGTGCACTTTATCAAAATTTCACTAGAGTACTTTTTGATTTAAAATTTGATTTTACATCGAAAAATGAAGTTGAAAAATTTTTGCGACCAATTTTTCGATTTTTTGAAAAAAATAGTATTGATTCAAAAATTCATAACTCGCTCAAAGATTTTTTGCACAACCTGGAAATTTCTGAAAAGTTGGCATTTGATGTCCTCTAAAACATATCAAAAAAAAAAAAAAAAATAAAAATAGTTTTTTTTTGCAAATCAAGTTTTAGTGACAAAAAGTTAAATAAAAAATCACAAATTTTTTTACCGCGTATCATTTTTTTTTCAGTGTAGTCCGTATACATACCTGCAACTTTTCTGAAGACACCAAATCGATCAAATAATTCCTTCAAAAGATACAGATTTTTTAATTTTCATACATCATTTTTGTATGGTCAGCTGCCAAATTTGTATGGAAAATTATATGGACAAACTAATGATGCAAAATGGCTTCTTTGGGCATACCGAAGGCACCAAAAAAGTTTCAGTCGGATTAAAAAATACAAAAATTAAAATTTAAGAAAAAAGACCGATTTCGTAGAGAATTGCTCAATTTACATAGTTAAGTTCTACGAGGCACCGGAGCCGGTTCCATATGGGCACCAATCGACATCAGCTTAGTGAACCGTTTCCAGTTGGATCCTGTTCCAGTGCCTAAATAAGGGTCAAATGACTACCCGAGTGTTTGAGTGTTAATAAAACACCCTAATTCATAATGTTTAACTCAGCCAAAAGTTGCCCCTTGTCATCTGCAACAACCTTTTTGAAGACACCAAAGCTTCAACAAAACTTCACTATTTTTCGGAAAATCCATTATCCGCTAAGTTTTCCGATCTGGATCTGGATATGATGCAACATATTTTCTTTGGTCCTAGTAAAAAGTAGAAATTATGTTAATTTTTGTTCAATCAAATTAAATCAAACCATTGAGAATGTTTACTTTTGTGCTAATGCCAATGACATCAAACCACCCTCAAGGTGCTGCTACTTTGACATAACTCAACGCGAAAAATTCGCGCACGCAAGCCACATTTGCAGGACAACATTAACCACGCAGCGTATTCTCCTGATGACATCCCCGGGAAAGTGGGACGACGACGTGAACCCGCCGCATTTATTGGTTTCGTAGCGACTAAGTGGTTTCGACGCTTTATTGGAAATATGTTACGGGGCGCACACACCAGCCATAAAATATGCTCGTTAAAGGACGACGACCACCTTAAGAAAACGAAGGAAAAAATACTTTGGAGAAAAATGTAAGATTTTCCGATGTGTACTTTTGCCTTCCTGCAGCAAGTCGTGGCAGTGTGCAATAACGGTTACTTTTTTCTTACTTCCTGTTAAGGTGCGATGGGCGGTGGGTGGAAATGTTGCTGGCAATTTATTTTCATCGCGTTCGATAAGAAAGTGGTGGCGCGGCGTCAGTGGGTGTTGCTTCCTGTGGCAACCCGCGAGGAAACGAGATGACGAAGACGTCGACATCGAAGATGATGGTGTGGTGATGTTTCATGGCTGAGATGTTTATGTTGCATCTAGAAAGCTTTGTTAGGTGGGATGGGCATGGCACGCTAGGAAACAAAACTTTTTTATTTAAGGTTGAAAAGTGTTATCTTCTATTTTCTTTCAATCATATGTATGATTTTCTGGTCATTATTAATATTTTTTTGTTCCTCTGTGGATTTTTTTTGAAAAAAACTAGAGGAGAAAAAAATTTATATATTTTTTAATCCCTGAAAAATATTTGCAACGGCCTTAATATATCTTGTCAAGCTCAATCGTTATTCAAAAATAAATAAATAATAAAAAAGGTTGTCCGAGTCTTATTTTTGTCACTAAAGTGCAAAGTTGAAGTAACAAATTTCTGTAATGCTCAAAATTGACGGCAATTACAATCATTTTTTCCCAGTGTCCCCAAATGCACTTATCATGACGCTTTGGTATCCAATTTCCCCCTCTCAATAGCATTAGCGTCAATTGTGGCGCTCGAGGGCACCCACCTCAACTCTCTGATCGGTTCTATTAACTCACGAAATTTCCTCGCCTAATTCGCCGCTCCGATGAGTGATTTCATCGCCAAGCCAACCTCACGAGAATTGTATATTTACCTGCAAAGAGAGAAAAAGAGAAAATAAAAAGTGATTTCCAGTCAACAACGCCGGTGCCAAAAAAATGAAAGTTGAATATGATATCGCCAAAAAAAAAGACACAAAAATAAAACGCAACTGCACTGAACTCGAAATAATGCGAAAATAGAGTCAATTTTGGGAGGGGGGTTGCAAAAAAAAGTTTCGAGGAGAAAACTGTTTCGCCAATGCACCACTTTTTTTCTGGACGCGAGGAAAATTTCCCAGTGCTGCCAGTCAACTTGAATTAGAGAGCAGGGCCAGAAGTAAATGTGGCATTTCATCCAGCTCGTTTGAAGTTTTTTTTCCCGGGACATTTTCCAGCTTTTCCGAGTCGTCACTATCTGCTTTTCTCGGTCTCGGAATTATTTACTTCTTTGAAGGGATTTTTTTTCTGGCACGTCAGCAGTGGTGCCATCTATCTATATCGTTGCGTCGAGCAACTTCTTGGCTTAACACTTTCTGAACGACTCTTATCTCGAGTATAATGCCTTATTCTTGGTGTGGTTGGTTGGTGATGCCCTCTCTGTGTGAAAAGTTTGGAGGACCTGCGCTAGAGGGTTAAGAAGTGGTGTTATTCAAGGAATCTTGGCTAGTTGCAAGAAGAAAAAAAGGTGGAAACAGGTGAATAAGGATCTGGAGCTTGAAAATGGTACAAATTTATCTGACTGAGAGCCCTTTTGAAGAGGGTTGCCGATATTGATCTTTGAGGTGTTTATTGAGTGACTGTGGCTTGAAAAGTGGTTTCAATAACATTATTTCAGCTTGAAGCTTTAAAAGATTTGAAGATTTAAAACAAACTCCTCCTGTACAGAATGCCACGGCTCGTTAATATTTGAAATTTAATATTTTCTCGAGCTCAACTGCGAACCGAGGGAGAGGCCACTTCTGTTGAACTGTCATAAAATGCCAGCAAGCCTGCCGTTGAGCTCGGAACAAGGGGTCACCTTTTCACCTGGACCTAACCTCATAACTCAATTCAATTAAGTGACTTTTACTGGAAGAAAGCAGCAGCTGGCGTCCTCTGGGGGAAAGGTGAGGTTTTAGGTTGGGGTTACACACGTGGTGACGGTGTAGCACAGGTGTATGTGAAAATAACATGAAACAAGGTTATGTTTGCTTAAAAAAAAATAGTTTCAAGACGGTACAAACTTAGTCGCCCCATGAAAATTTATAAAAATGAAATTAGGTTTCTCTTCTTTCTATTATCAAATCAGACATTTAATGCTATTGCGGTTTGCAAGAACATCATCCCAAGTATAAACAAGTGTAGAACACATGCATGCACTATCATAAAAACATGGCGTTTTATTCATATATCTCACAACACCCGGCAAAGAGCTGTACGATTTTGCGGCAAACTGATTCTCCACCAGCAGCATGTGCTTCATAAATATGAACTCAATTTATTTTAATTTATTTATTGAAAAAGCTCTCCTTCCTCAAAATGCAGTCGTTCCTCAGCCTCGTTGCAAATTTTCTTCAGAACATTATTCTAACATAAAAAAGCATCCTTCTTTCAAACACAATCTTTGAGCCTGTGCGAGATCAATCGAACACCAATAGCTTGATGATGATGATTGTGCCTCATTCCCGGGAAACGCGCCCAAATTGAATGCTCATATCGGAAAATGAATGGGAAAAACTCCTCATCCTTTCCTTGGAAAAGCCAGCCGCCGTTTAATGATGTTATATTTTCACCGTGATTTTTCAATTGATGTTTTGCTGGGTGCTTTTCCAGCGGAGCATAAATTTAATATAATATATTCGAGCCTGATCAATCGTCGACCGATTGACGAAAATCAAACCGAGCTCAGCTTTGATTGCTAATGAAGAACCTTTGTGGGGGGCTGCGTTTATGTTGTTTGTGCCTTGATTTGTGCAAATTGAAGGCAGAGCGTCGTTTGATTTTTGGAAATAACTGGAGGAAAAAATGTATTCAAAACAGAAATAATTGAATAGATTCCTAATCATATTTGAGAGATGAGCGTGATTTTAAATAATATTGAAATTTCAGCATAAAATCTTCAAATTTTTAAATCATTAAATTCTCAAATCTTCAAATCTTCAAATCTTCAAATCTTCAAATCTTCAAATCTTCAAATCTTCAAATCTTCAAAATCTTCAAATCTTCAAATCTTCAAATCTTCAAATCTTCAAATCTTCAAATCTTCAAATCTTCAAATCTTCAAATCTTCAAATCTTCAAATCTTCAAATCTTCAAATCTTCAAATCTTCAAATCTTCAAATCTTCAAATCTTCAAATCTTTAAATCTTCAAATCTTTAAATCTTCAAATCTTCAAATCTTCAAATCTTCAAATCTTCAAATCTTCAAATCTTCAAATCTTCAAATCTTCAAATCTTCAAATCTTCAAATCTTCAAATCTTCAAATCTTCAAATCTTCAAATCTTCAAATCTTCAAATCTTCAAATCTTCAAATCTTCAAATTTTCAAATCTTCAAATCTTCAAATCTTCAAATCTTCAAATCTTCAATCTTCAAATCTTCAAATCTTCATATCTTCAAATCTTCAAATCTTCAAATCTTCAAATCTTCAAATCTTCAAATCTTCAAATTTTCAAATCTTCAAATCTTCAAATCTTCAAATCTTCAAATCTTCAATCTTCAAATCTTCAAATCTTCATATCTTCAAATCTTCAAATCTTCAAATCTTCAAATCTTCAAATCTTCAAATCTTCAAATCTTTAAATCTTCAAATCTTCAAATCTCTAAATCTTTAAATATTCAAATCTTCAAAATGAAGTTTTTCAAAATAGTAGTATCCTATTCTAATAGGTCAATTCTCCACCAACTCACACAGCAGTTACTCCTCTTCGATCTGCCTGAAACTATGTTCTAAGGGGTAATTTTGATCACTGATCACGAATCCGAGATCCGTTTTTTGATATCTCGTGACGATGAGGCGGTACGACCCCTTCCATTTTTGAACATGTGAAAAAATAATTGTTTTTCAATCTATGCAGCCTGGAATTGTGATGGTTTCAGGGTGGCCACCCAAGTCGGGAAAATGGAAAAGTCGGGAATTCTCCCAAATCCACAAAAAAATGAGAAAAAGTTGGGAAATTGAGTTTCTTTTTTTGTCAAAAAGTCGGAAAAAGTTGGGAATCCCAAGCATATTTTCAAACTTTTGAATAATTTTGTAAAACAAAGTAGATGAAAACAATTATGGCAAGGGTAAAGCTATGACTCTTTTTCACTTTCACTGTGTTTTTGAATAAGTTTAAGAAAAAAGATTCCAATTTGAATTTGTAAATTGTTTTTTTTTGTGTGTGGCAAATTTGTTTATTTGTTTCACTTTGTTCATTAAGCCATATCAAATATGTTTTCCAAATGTTTCCCTTGAACTTTCTTTGTGAGTATGATTTTCAGTTATCGGATCCAATCGTTGTTAGTTTTGAATGATTAATGGACATTCATTAAGCGATATAAAATATTTTCCATTGAACAAAGTTAAATACTGATTAAAATTGGATCTTTGTAAAAACTTTTTATAGAATATCCAGTGGATTCAGTACAAAATTATTAAAAAAATAAATAATAACATTGCTCATGTTTTGAGCATTCTTTGACTTAGAAAAATTTTAAATAAAATTTTAAATTATATCTTTGACTTTTTGCCATTTCTAGTTGAAAGTATCAAAAACTATACATTTGCCAAACATTAATAGGTTAAGTGTTCTAAAGCATCCTGTTATTTTTCAAATACTGATTGTGTGTGTGTGCTTTCATTTTCGAAGTTTTTTTTTTGGGATTTGTTGTTATTTATTTACAAAAAATGTTATTTTTTCTTTTTGATGGTTGATATTTACTTTTTTATAAGGAGTTTTTTGTTTGAAATCATTCTTTAGATAAGAAATGATTGACTTTCTAGAAAAGTCGGGAATTCGAAAATAAAATTTGAGTTGTCACCCTGGTGTGATGGTTTGGAAATTTGGTATCAAAGGGACATTAATTGAAAATTGGATTCGATGGCATACTCAGAATTTCGGAAAACGTATTTTTCATCCAATAAAATCCAAAAATTGTTTCAAAAATTTATGCAATTTTTTGCAACTTGTTTTTTGGGCATGTCATTTTATGCAAATTTAATGTACGTTACAAATCTGCAATAGCATAGAAGGATATTTTTTTATTTAGAACAAAAACTTTGCAGGGTTTGTTAGGAGTGTAACAATGTTCTACAAAGTTGTAGAGCAGGCAATTACAAAAATGTTGATATATAAAAGAATTGGAAAAAAGCTTTGAAATATTTGTTTTTGTTTCTCTTTGTTTTGTCGTTCGTATTCATCACGGGTAACCTTGAACGACGATCAACTTTTTGAAAAGTAACAAAGGCTCTTCTATAATCATTGTAGCAAATATCAGTATTTCAAAGAGCTTAGCTAAGGCCGCTTAGGGAAAATTAAACATTTCGACGTCGTCGTGCTATCTTGTCGCACCCGCCATTTTGACGTTCCGAGAAAAACGTGTTTTAATGTTTGACCTTGAATATTCAAAAACGAGAGCACGCAATGTAAACAATAACAAACACGTTTTGTTTGGCTCACCATTCTGTGCATTGTCCCAAAGTTTGGTTGAAGTTGGTTGCTGGAGTCCCGAGTTATAATTACAAATGTTTACGGTATTCTAGCTTGTACGTGCGACAAACGCATCCTGACTTTCCTGGCCTGAAATCCCTTTGGCCTTTTGTCGCACTTACATCAATTTTCATGGAGTGACAAGATAGCACGACAAGATTGAAACTACTTTCATATGTAAAGTGACAAAAATGCACGGAGTTTTTTCGGTTTTTGTTGAATATCTCAGGATAGAAATCGAATTTTGGGGATCTGTGAAGGGCAAAAGGTGAGGCATTGTGAGCTGCACAAAATGGCGTTCTTAACTCAATTTGGCCTAAAATGCACGTACGACAAGTTAGCACGATGCACCATGGGGTATTTCCATATAAGCGAGCGGCCAAAAATATTTTTTTGCTTTTTTGTGACTTTTTTGTGTTGTTTGTACTTAGTATAATGAAAACAAATGAATTTTGATATTTTTCCAAAAAAAAGTTTAATTTTCGATTTTTTCATATATTTGAGGCCACATGCATTAAAGTGGTGAATTTTAATATTCTTGCTCTGTCTATTTGATGCACGGAATGGCGGTTTATGCTATGTTAAAGTTTCTGATTTACGTTCAATCTCCCTCCCCTTCTTCTTGAGTTAAAATCCACCTCTCTTTGAATGAATTTCTAATTTTAATAAACGTACCTAAGTACCAACAAAGTCATGAATATCAAATCAATTTCAAAACATGCATAGTAGGTACATTATTTCTTCCTCTGCAGGTAAAATAATATGCTTTTAACCAAGCGTATACGCGAAATCATTAATTTTCCTGCATGAATCAAAATATTCAAAATGGCATAACTCAAAAAGTGCACATAAGTGCACTTTGAAATTTAGAGACAAGTTAGGACATGGTTCAAATTTTAGGCTGCAAAATTTTCAGATCGCACAAATGCACACAAAAAAAGTACTCCATTAACAAAGTTGAAAAAAACTAAATTTTGAATAATAATCCATCTTTTTTGATTTTTATTATTTTTTTTAGCGTGTAAAAGTGTGTTTTGAAAAATGTTATTGAAAAGTTGAATCAATTACCTTTCTGAATATATATAATGATGCAGGAAAAAATACATAAACAGCTACACAGTACAACTATGAAAAATAATCATTTTTTTTGTCAAAAAACATGTTTTTTCTTACCATTTTCGCCTTTGAAGGTCTGCAAGTCAGTGAATTTTGATCCTACAACTTTCAAACTCCGGATTTTTCTTAGTTAGAATGTTTATTTTCGAAAAAAAAATACCAAAAAAATAATTAGAGTATGTCGGTTTTTCGATTTATGGCCGCCTGAAACCCCATAGTGCGATGGCGACGATTTGGTCTTAGAGATAAAGTCTTTTCGAACTGTCAATTAAATCTAGTGGTGCTTAGACAAATTACAGAGAGTTCCATGAACATATCTATAACTCATTAATGTTCTAATGAATCTTTGAGAGAGATTATTATCATCGTGCACACTACGTCAAACTTTCACCGGTAAAGCAAACCCGTAAAGTAAGCGTTACATTTTGAGATAATTCCAACTCAAGATTGTTGTAAAACATTTGCAATATCTGTTAGTAAATGTTGTCAAACTAAAGTTAAGCTTGCTTGCCCAGAATTCCATACCCAACAAACACCATCCACCGTGAGGTAGGCTCCACACTGAAAAGCAATTTTCCATCAAGACTCTCCCACTTCACAAAAGCAAAAGCTCCCACTCAAGTTCTGGCGGCGGCGGTGGCCACCACCTGTGTGTACCCGGAGTACACACCAGACCAGTTCACTCGAAATTCGTTTGACCTCAAGCCATATCGGGGGCGGGTAAAACTTTGTCTTCTCTCCAATATCCGGATGTTTTGATCCAGGAGCAAAAAGGAGTTGCTGCTGCATCATCATCATCGTGTTCAAGGTGGAGTTGATCTCTTGCCAGGTATCTCTGGTGCTCGTGATGAGGGTTGTGTTTTCCGAACCCCGGCGAAGTTCATCTCGGCCCAGTCGATTGGCAGCAAGACGGCGGACAGACACCTTCTGGCAGTGGTTCGATATCGGAGTCTTCTGACACAAGAAGAAGCCTTCCGGCGGGTAAAACCAAGTAGCGATATGCAATAAATCAGGAGCGAGCCAGAAAAGAACAAGATTGAAAGTTCAGGAAGTGGCACAACCCGGCGGCGGTTTCGGTGTTGGCACGTGGTAGATCTACGAGAAAGCGGACACGTGGCCAGGGTTGGGAAAGGTTCGCCAATTGGAAGCTGTTTCCCGGGTGAGGACCGTTCCCATCACTGTCGGTGTACAGAGGAATCATGCAGGTGTACGAGCAGCAGCAAAAAAGAAACTCCAACAGAAAGGTCCGTGCCTTTAATTGGATTTTTCTTGTGGCTTTTCTGCAGGCACCTCGGACGAGTTGGGGGGCTGGCTCAAAATTCCGTTGAATACGAGAGCATTTTTTTCGCTCTCGCTCTTAACCATCCCAAAGGATTCCCGCTGAAAGCTTATCTCCATAATGGGATCGTTTGAGGCAGGTTAGAGACGATTTATGCTGATTCCTTGATGGTGGCAGCAATTGTGCTTGATTGGTCAGATTTTTGCCGGTTTGCAAAGGCGGAATTGGCACTGAGGTGCAGCGAGCTGGTTGCACCTGTGGATTAAGTGTTGTCTTAGGGGGGAAAAGAGAGAGAGGAAAAAGGTATCGCTTAGAAATACTGAAATCCAGCCGTTTGCATTAGCTCGCTGAGCAAATTGGAAGCTTGAATCAAAGGTTAACACATACATTGCTGAGGAAAAAGAATTCAAAACTTTGAAGTATGACTTTTTGCGACATTGAAACTTTGAATTCAAATATATTTTTGCAGCTTTGGCAAAAAAAAATTAAGGTATGAAAAGGTTTCACCTCCAATCAGCTAATGAAGTATCAAAAAATTTTATGGTTTAACAGGCATAAGGCCTGTTAATAGTGCGTCCATCCCGGGAATTCCCGGGACAAAAATCCCGGGATTTTTCCAAAACCGGGAATTCCCGAATCCCGGGATTTTTCATATTTTGTCCCGGGATTTCCCGAAATTGGAAACATATCAAATTTTGGTCTAGAAATTCAGATTTGGTTGTGGAAATTAGTAATCGATAAGCATTTTAAAGCATTAAAATTTGTATTCGGCATATAACAGCATTATGCCTTCAATGAACCTGTTTCTAGTATGTGCAGGGTTTTTGAACGTTGTTACCCCTTTTTCGATTTCCATTTGTCTCGTCCCCGTCTGAAGCATGATATTTTTAATTTTCTCAGGGAAGCATATGTGTTTTGACAAAGGTTTAGACCGGTTTATTTTTAGTTAGTTTTATTTATTTATTTATTTATTTATTTTTTACATTGTGCTAGTTTAGTTTGTTAGCTTAAGTTTGATTGTATATATCCTCTATGTCATTTGGATTGTAAAATCTGTTGATAATAAAAAATAAGAGGTTTTGTGCCTATTTGAGAAGGACCCATCGGTAGGCGTTCCACTCAAACGGGCTTTTCCCTCATATAAAACATAAAACATAAAACATAAAACATTAATTTGGCAGGGAAAATTGTTCAAATTTTCGTTTACAGATCCGCGAAAAATTTAGTAGAAAATATCTAAGGCGCAAATATTTTCTACTAAATTTTATTTATTTTAACAAAAAGACTTGTTATTATATTCACATATATTTATGACTTTGAACTTAAAAAAAGCATAATATTTTAAAAATTATTTAACCGGCATCTGGAGCAAATCAGGATAAAAGTAACCAATTAAGACAGCTGTTTAAGCTAATTTGTTTTTGAATAATGTTCTGATTGTTTTGATTGATTTTGATTACAACAGGAACAGATCAAAACAATTAGTACACCGATTTTCAAATTTATTCCTCTAAAATCTCCTGTACCTATTCAGACTGGAGTCCCGATTATCCCCAGTTGGTAGTTAGTTGGTAGTGACTTAAAGATAATTTTTAAAATATGTTTTTAAATATAAAACATAAAATTCTAAACTTATCCAAAGTGTTACATTGTCTGGTATAATTTTATTTCTTGTTGTTTTAAACACTTTCAATGAAATTGTATAAGCTTTTGTAGTTATATTATATAAATAAAAAAATAAAGAAATATATTCAAAGTTCTGGTTCAATTAAATTCCAAAGCACATGAAAGAACACATTTTTTCTATGTGTTTAAAACTATCTAAAGACTGCTATCCTTGTTCAGATTGAAGTGTAGCTTATCACCATTAACAGCTTTGAGCTAATTCTATGATTTAAGCTAGAAAAACGTAACAAATATAATGAAAACATAGATTTTATGACTGCTGCAACAATTTCCCGGGATCCCGGGAATTCCCGGGATTCAAAAAATATTTTTCCCGTTTCCCGGGAAATTTAAAACCCGGGAAAATTGGACGCCCTACCTGTTAAGCTGTCCTTGAAAGCTTTAAAAATTAAGCACATTGAATCTTGTAACATTTTGTTGTACCCTGTCAAATTGTTTGCATATTTTTTGAGAGAGTAAGACAATAACAACTTAAGATGTGGAACATGGAAAATCATTCAATCATTGATCGCGTTATTCATGTGATATTCTAACTTTAAATTGAGGAATTTGTTTTCGCCGAAAAAAAGCTGTGCAACCGAATTCATTCGCATTCGCATTCGCATGGAAATGGTGATCTTAGCGGGTTGCAGACTGGATTTCGTCATGTATGTGTCATGATTATCCATCCCAGGTTGCTTAGAAGTTGATTAAAAGGAATTAAAACCAATTCTACCAGGACAGGACAGCCAGCACCATGAAAGCCATCCATTGCCGGCCGCTCCCATCTCCACCATTCACCGGGGTAGGAATAAGGATTAAGAGCACGAGAAGTGTTGATGCTGAACTTACTTAGAAAAAGGTAGCGAAACCGCAGTACTGTACAACCGAATTTTACAAAAACTGAAAATATTTTTAAGCAAACTTAACTATGTTTTTAATGTAAATAAACACAGGGGAACGCATTTTGTTCAAAATCTGAAGTTTTCTGAAAAAAAAAAATAAAAAATTTGCCCCCTGATTTTTCAAACAAAACTTTGAAAAATATTTGCAACGACTTTAATATAACTAGAACTTTGGGAAAATGTGGGCCAATTTCATCAAGGATTATTTTGGCCATGAAGTATGGTCTTTGTACCAACACTTTTATGAAAAGTGAAAAAATGAAAGGTTGATTCTTTTAATTATATCACCCCCAAGGAAATCAACAATCGGTTCGAAATTTTTTTGAGTGTCTAGGGGAAAATTTTGACCAATTTGTCAAGGACATTATTTTGGTCATAAAAAGTGGTATTTATACCAAAACTTTATTAAATGGAAAAAAAATTAAACTTGGTTTTTGAAATGAAAGTTAGAAAAAACACGAAATTTTAAAATGAAATATTTTGTTCTAAATGAAAAAATGACCCTTCTGGGTCAATTTAGATTCGAAAAGTACATTAAATTTCCCATAAAATGACAAGTTCCAAAATTTTTTACAGTCAAGTAACTGAAAATGGGAGTATTTTTAAAAAAAAAAATTGTGTTTTTTGATGAAAAAAATACGTTTTTTCGGAATTCTGAGTACGCCATCAAATCGGGCGTCTAATTTTACATAAAAGTCCCTTTGACACCAGGCTGCAAATTATTGAAAAACACCTCTTTTTTCGCATGTTTTTCAAATGTTAAGCTAATTTTTTTGAAACTTCTTACTATTTTTCTCAAATAGCCAAACTAACCACCTTTCTTTTGCGTCTAAGACAGCCAAAATTGGATAATTTTATTTAAATGGTGTTTGCGAAAAATGACGAAAATTGCCATTTTTCGAACCACCCTAGGTTTTTTGAGCCCGTTCAGAGAATTTTTTTTCGATTTAGGCTCTTCTCAAATGGAATTGCTGAATTTTTAATAACAGAATGAATTATTTTCGAACAAATCTACGTTATTATTTTGTATTATTACAACACTGCCCTTTTACGGCGATATGATGTATACGCCATTGAGGTGATTTTGCTGTAGACACGATTTGCTGTTTTTGTTCATTTTTTCAATTTAAAATGACTAATTTAAGGTCTGCTCTGTAGAAACTGTTAAAAAGTATAATAAAAATGTGGCCCCTACAAAATTTCTGGTTTTTTCCTATTCTCTACGATTTTAAACCACAAACATCATTTGGCCGAAAAAATAGCAATAAAAAATCACTACTTTTCCTTCTCAATGATGTATGTATACATTGCTCGATCAAAGTAGGGTATATTTATAATGCCAGCTATTTTGACAGCTGAGCGGATCCCATAATGCATTGTCCACGTGGATACTTTAAGGGGGGGAGGGTATTAGGGAGCGTTCTTTTATTACGTAACGCAGTGGGGGGAGGGGGGGGGGGTCGGAGGCCTATACAAAAAAATTAAAATTTGTATGGAAATTTTGTTACGAGGAGTGGAGGGGGTCTAAAAATCCGACTGTTTGCGTTACGTAATAAAAGAACGCTCCCTTAGCGATTGTCTACGCTCCATAAACACATGTTTTGCATGAACAATTGTCCGCATGGGAGGTGGGTAGGTCTAGAATTTTCAAAAAAGTGTCTACGTGGATGTAGATAAGGTGTCATCCATTAAGTACGTCACATTAAAATCAGCCAAAATTTACTCCACCCTCCTTTGTCACGATTTCCCTATGCTTTTAACACGCAATGTCACGCTTGCTCAAAACCCCCCTCTTCCCTCAGAACGTGACGTACTTTATGGATGACGCCTAATGGACGTCCCCTCAAGAATTAAATCGAAATTATTTAATAAAATATTGCCCAGTCTTGATTTGGTCCCAAAACCTCAATTCACCTTTCAATTAGTATTGAAATTGGCTTCTATCAATTCTCAATGTATACATACATCATGATGAGTAAAATTGGCGTATACATCATTGTTTGTTTGCTTAATAAAATGGGCCCCAGAGCAGTTTTTTGAAAAATTCTTTCGTCAGGAGGTAGCTTTTAAGATTCTTTATCAGACTGTACAATAAAATTAAAAATGTCCAAAATGGCGTATACATCATATCGCCGTAAAACGGCAGAACAGCTAACCTGGGTGATTTAATGACAAGTTCTGACCTCCTGACAATAACAGAAAATGAACTTTCACAATTCTTTTCAACTGCTCGGGCCAGTTTCACTTCCGAAGGTTGTTGAATAATTTGGGATGATCAAATCATGAAAAAAAACTTTTCATGTTTTCGAGCTTAGCGCCAACTATTTGCTCGGTACCGCAACAAGGTCAAAAGAATGATGACCTGGAAACCCTTTAAAAATCAAATTAAAATCAAATTGTTCACTCTACAGCATTACCTTGGTGTTCTCGATTGCGAGATTCCTACTCGAAACTAGGTGTCCCGAAAGCTTGATTGTTGAGGCAATTGCAAACTTCTTACACCTCAGTTTTCATCAACCCCCGGGATTCGAACTGACACAGGGAGACGACTCTTACACCTGGACTGAGCCAACGACCTAACCTCTAGGCTAGACCGGGGCCAAAATTTACTTTCCCGTCCGACGGAAGGCGTGATCAGACAAATCTCGTCTCAAAAAATGCCACCGGGACCTTATGAAAACGAACCTAGGCCGACTGGGTGAGAGGCAACCACGCTTACCCCTACACCACGGGTCTCGGCTCCCCCTCTCAAAATATACCATAAACTTAGAGTGTTCTTTCAAAATATCACAAAAAATGTTATTAAATTTTCATTGTTTCAAAGTCATCACAATATTGCCAAATTCCATTATTTCAATTTCATGAAAATCTTCTCAAGAGCGTAATGATTCCTTTCTGGTTTCGACTATTATTCACCATGAACCAAGTCTTAAACCGGCACAAAATGAGCATAATGATGATGAAAACCGCACGCAAGAGGCCGTAGTACACGCTTCGTATCATCTGCTGCTCAAACAACCACGATGAATCTCTCCCCCTACCCGGAAGCATATTCTTCAACCACACAGGATCTAGACCTGAGCTGGATGCCAGGCCAGGCCAGGTAGTGCATTAGCATCGTGATGAAATTCTCTGACGAGTGTACGGAATAACAAGCAGCATTCTTCCCAACCAAGCGAAGATCTCTACAAGGTATCCGAGAGTGCCTGAGGCAACTGATACCGAGTCCTCAGTACATCATCATAGCTGGAAGGATTCCCCGTGATGAGTCGGAACAGGCTGAGATTAGTTCGGATAGCAAACTGGCACGCAAAAGGTTCGGGGGAAAGAAGATGTTAGGTGCGTATTGGAAAGTGTTGCAAGTTGTGTTCTCTGGATTTTGCCCCGGGTTGAACGATGCTTCACTTTATTTACAGTTTTGTGGGTTGGATCGACGAACGACTTTTTAAAGTTGTTCAAGTTTTAATGTGCATGCCGCTAAGCGGCGTATAATACCCATTTCCGCAATTTAAGTCAAAGGTAATGGAGCAAAAGTTTTGCTCATCCAGTGCAAACAAAAAGCCAATAAATATTCTTTGCAACAACACACACACACACATATATCGGGAAAAGTGCTTTCAACGGGGAAATCCCACCTACAAAACATGGGAAGCGTGATAACATCACATGAAATTATGAACTAATTCTTCAATAAACATTTGCGCCTATTTATGGCATCCCCTAATGTGAAGCCAAAACACACCTTTCCCAGTCTCTCGTCGTAGTCTCTCGACGCGTTGTGCCAAAATGAACTGGTGGGAATCTACATTCCGGCTGCAAAAACCGGGTAGGACATAAATCATTTCGGCACAACACGTTCTAATTTGGCGCTTTTTCGGGTTCACACCCTCCAACTGACGTTACCCGGTGCCAATTTACTCCCTCGTCTCGGTATCGCTGAATGGTGCTAAATCGAATATTTTTCAGGGTAAATTGTAGAACTTCACAAAAACTAATATTTTTATGTTTTTGACATCAAGTTTAACAAATCCATCAAATTTTACACCAATATTTCAATTGAATCTTGTTCCACAACTACCAAACCTCTCAGTCTGACTAGGTGTGCACACACGTGATATCCACGTGGATCTCTGCTCAACGACGTGGCCCACGTACGCAGCAGAGTGCGGCAAAACATCGCCAATTCAGCCAGCCAACCAGCCCTGCACCTGAGCCTGTGAGCCACTCTGCCTTTGATCTATAATTGCATGTTTTGTTTGCTCATCGTGCGACGAGCGAGGAGTCGTTTTGGGTGGAGCAGCAGCAGCAGATTCAAACAGGTTGGTCTCATCGGCGTCGACGTCGACGTCCACCACCGGGTTTTAGCTCCTCTCCGATATTGCACTTTCGTCGTGGGGGCTGCAAAAAAGGGTCCTGCAAAAACCTGTCCCAAAGAGTCATCGGCGACGCCGTGTTAATTGCCCGACTTGTCTTCTCTCTAATACTGACTGGAGTGCTGCACACGTGCACCTCGACGACGGCGACGACCAAGCAAGGACGTGCTCAACAAGTAAGGTGTGTTTGTGTTTTTTTAAGGCTACTCTTTCGCAGTGTCACTTTTTAGTCAGGTTGGTGATAACAAGACGGTTTTGCGTGTTAACAGGAGAAAGCAAGCGCGTCTTATGAATTTTTCTTTAGATTTTATGTGAACATATTTTGGGAAAAGGAAGCAAACATCACACATCATAAAATTTTAACAAATATTTATGAAAAAAAAAAACTATTCTTTTACACAAATATTTGATTTCTGTTTTAGGAAAATTGCGATTTTTTACTACACAGTTGAAAAAAGGAAAAAATTGGTAGTTTTGGCTCTAAAAATTGGTAAATTTGCCTATTTTGCAGTGTCTTCACAAAATTCCCGTCTACATTCGGGTAAAATTACTTAACATTCCAACGCCCAAGGCTCCAAAAAAGTTGGAACGGTAACTTCAACTCAATGGTTCTCGGGCATAACTCAACCAATCAAGATGATTCTTCTTTCCAGTGATTTGTTAGGATGTCTAGATGATTCTAGACCTTTGCAGAACTTAATTTGATCAAATCTGTAATTTTTGCGATCAAAAACATCGTTCCAACTTTTTTTTTCGCGTGTAAAAAAAAAAATCGCCGAAAATTCCGCGGAGGCAGTCGTTTAAAAAAAGTTGGAACGATGCATTCGGTCGCAGAAATTACAGATTTGTTCAAATCAAGTTCTGCAAAATTTTAGGATCATCTAGACATTCTTACAAATCACTGGGAACAAGAATCGTCCCGATTGGTTGAGTTATGCCCGATAACCATTGAGTTGAAGTTACCGTTCCATTTTTTTTTGGGAGGCTTGGGCGTCCGTGTAAGTTGGACATGCGTTGGGCGTTCCAGTGTTAACAAATGTTTACATGACACCATTTCGACGTCGTCGTGCTCTCTTGTCGCTCGCGCCATTTCGACGTTCCGAGAAAAATGCGTTTTAATGTTTGACCTTGAATAAACAAAACAAACAAGTTTTGTTTGGCTGACCATTCCGTGCATTGTCTCGAAGTTTGGTTGACGTTGGTTGCTGGAGTCCCGAGTTATAATTACAAATGTTTACGGTACCGTAAACTGGGGTCAATCGGGACACATGGGGCGAATTGGGACAGCAGTTTTAAACATGTTGGAGCACAATATTTTGATTTTTCTGGTTGGTTTCGGTTAGAACAGACTCAGACCAACAAAATGTGTACATCCATTTCCAAATTTAAAAATAATAATTATTTGCTTATATTGGCAATTTGCGGCGAGAAATATTAAGCTAACCTAGGACAGAAAGAGGAGAGACAGAATTGAAGATCGCGACAACAGTTTTTTTCAAACCTTTTGTCACATGGTGGATAAATCCAGACAGGGCGCTGGCAGTTATAAGGGGAAAGGAGGTGAAGAAGCTAAGGGCCATTCATTCTAAGTGTAATATTTGGTTGAACTAGCTTTTTAGGGGGTTTGAAAAAAACTGTTGTCGCGATCTTCAATTCTGTCTCTCCTCTTTCTGTCCTAGGTTAGCATATTATTTCTCGCCGCAAATTGCCAATATAAGCAAATAATTATAATTGACTTCCGGTGATCAAAACAATATTGTATTTCCAAATTTAAGAGCATTAAGTGCTCTAAAAACTGCTGTCCCTATTCAGACTGAAGTCCCGATTCGCCCCAGATTATGGTAGTCTAACTTGTACGTGCGTCAAACGCGTTCTGACCCAAAATCCCTTTGGCCAGTTGTCGCACCTACATCAATTTTCAGCGAGTGAAAAGAAAATACCAAAAGATTAAAACTACTTTTATATGAAAAGTGACATAAAATTTCGGAGCTTTTTTGGTTTTCATTGAATATCTTAGGATTGAAATCGATTTTTTGGGATCTGTAAAGATCAAAACATGAGGCATTGAGGGGCTGCACAAAATCATAAATTCAATTTGGGCCAAAGTGCACGTACGACAAGGCAAATTTAACCATTTTGCCTTCCTCACTGAGGCTACAAATTAATATTTTGTTAAATGCTCGAAGACCCATCTTCATGTATACAGAGGGGTTGGATAAAATGATCGTGACAGGCAAATTTTTGTCAAAATTCAAATGCTCATAACTTTGCGAAAATTTAACCAATTCAGATCATTCAAGAAGCATTTGAACGGAAAATTATTCTAGTTTTTGAATATGTACTGGAACAAGGTAACGGCTAAGCAAATCATAACGGTTTCAGCCGATTGAAGCTTGTGAAATTTATTGTTCATGTTGATTTTTGTTCTAAATAATTTTAATTTTGAGTCAACTATTTAGGAGTATCTAAATGAGTGCTTTTGTGCCAGGGTAATTCTCTACCAACTCACACGAAATCGGGAAAAGTTGCCCCGACCCCTCTTCGATTTGCGTGAAACTATGTCTAAAGGGGTAACTTTTGTCCCTGATCACGAATTCGAGGTCCGTTTTTTATACCTCGTGACGAAGTGGCGGTACGATCCCTTTTATTTTTGAACATGCGAAAAAGATGTGTTTTTCAATAATTTGCAGCCTGAAACGGTGATGAGATAGAAATTTTGTGTCAAAGGACCTTATATGTTAAATTAGACGCCTGATTTGATGGCATACTAAAAATTCCGAAAAAACTTATTTTTCATCGAAAAAAGCACTAAAAAAGTTTTAAAAATTCTCCCATTTTCCGTTACTCGACTGTAAAAAAATTTGGAACATGTCATTTTATGGAAAATTTAATGTACTTTTCGAATCTACATTGACCCAGAAGGGTCATTTTTTCATTTAGAACAAAATTTATCATTTTAAAATTTCGTGTTTTTTCTAACTTTGCAGGGTTATTGTTTAGAGTGTAACAATGTTCTACAAAGTTGTAGAACAGACAATTACAAAAATATTGATATATAGAAATAAGGGGTTTGCTTATAAACATCACGAGTTATCGCGATTTTACGAAAAAAAGTTTTGAAAAAGTTACTTTTTGCGTTTCTCTTAGTTTCGTCGTCCGTGTCTGTCGCGGGTGACCATGAACGGCCATGATCGATGACGACCAACTTTTTCAAAACTTTTTTTTCGTAAAATCGCGATAACTCGTGATGTTTACAAGCAAACCCCTTATGTCTATATATCAATATTTTTGTAATTGTCTGTTCTACAATTTTGTAGAACATTGTTACACTCTAAAAAATAACCCTGCAAAGTTAGAAAAAACACGAAATTTTAAAATGAAAAATTTTGTTCTAAATGAAAAAATGACCCTTCTGGGTCAATATAGATTCGAAAAGTACATTAAATTTCCCATAAAATGAAATGTTCCAAAAATTTTTACAGTCGAGTAACGGAAAATGGGAGAATTTTTAAAACTTTTTTAGTGTTTTTTCGAAGAAAAATAAGTTTTTTCGGAATTCTTAGTACGCCATTAAATCGGGCGTCTAATTTTACATAAAAGATCCTTTGACACCAAATTTCTACCTTGTCACCGTTTCAGGCTGCAAATTATTGATAAACACATCTTTTTCGCATGTTCAAAAATAAAAGGGGTCGTACCGCCCCTCCGTCACGAGATATTAAAAACCGGACCTCGGATTCGTGTTCAGGGACAAAAGTTACCCCTTAGGACAAAGTTCCACGCACATCTAAAAGGGGTCGGGCAACTGCTGTGTGAGTTGGCGGAGAATTACCCGCCTACAATAAGTCAAAGATTTTAAATCAACTAAAAAATTCTAATCAATATTATAATATATTTAAATACCCATTATGATTTAACATTTCTTTTTTACTAATAAAAATCGCAAAGGTTCATATAGAAGGTATTTTCTATTCCAATTTTTAAAAATCTAAAAAAAACAGTTATGGTTCCAACCCGGTTCTCATGATCATAAATGTGAGCTTGTCCCCTAAGGTGGCTCAAATCCGGGATTCCTCGGGGCTACGTCCTGGAATCAAAGATTGGCCCATCACTAGGCTAAATAAAAATTTTCGACCTCAGTCTGATCACGGGAATCCCTCCCTCTAATCGCTTGAATTTTATTTTGAATTTTATACATACTCTGCTAGGCTCATAAAAGGTTGAATGTAGTTTACCTGTAAAGAGAAGAAAATAAATAAATATATTTTTTCTGATTTTAACGAATTTTGTGAGTTTAAATATAATCCTTGATTTAATAAATGAAAAATCATACGTTTTTTCCATATTAAAAATGAAAAATAGACAAGCATAATTTTAAAATCTTCCCACTCCACTTTTTTTTCTAAACTAATAAACGCTTTAGCCATTTTCCAAAGGATCACAAAAAAAGTTGGATTTCAACCCGATTGAGCATCAAAATGTGCTTGGATGCGCCCTCTTTTACTTCAACATTCCGTCATTGGCTTGACGGTAAAAAACAGCTCCGAAATTTCAGAAGGTTAGTGTGGCGTTAAAAAGTATCGGAGAGCCTATATTGTGAAGGTTGCGATGCCCTCGATTGGTAAAAAGGTTCCAATCCTGTTAAAACGACGGAGTCACACACTTTGGGACGGGATGGGACAAAATGATTTTCTTTACGGTTTTGGGAGGAACGGTGTGTGAGAAGTGAGGTTTTCATGAAAATTATTTTTATTTTGTTGAAATTCATTTTGAATTTAATAAAAATTGGTGTTGAAGTTTATCACTAATGCTTTTTTCAGATAAAATCCCGTCTACAAACACCGTCAACTAAAATCCCATTAGATTATGAGGAAAAGCTTCCCCCCTAAAAAAGGACACTCTCGGTCTATCGCTTTTACACATTCTGTCCCCTCTCTCATGTATCTTTGCGGTAAATGGTTCAAATTTCCTATTTACGATTGGATAGACACCTTCATAATCGGTAAATGGATATCCGCCTAATTTGAATTCAATCTTTATGCGTCCGAGTGAGTGTGTGCGTGCGCATATGTGTGAGTGGGTTCAGGTCATCCCCACCAAAGGGGGTAGGGACATAATATTTTTCGGGTTCGTTTGGTTTCCCAGGGCCAAATCCGGAGAGGGTTGGAAAAAAGGGCAAATTTTCCTAATGGGCGCACAATGGGTCGCTTTTCCCAGGGTCGGATTTGCTCGCAAAACTTTGCTGCCCCCGGGGTTTAATGCAATTTTGAAGGCACACACGCACGTTCGGCTTAGGGAAATTTTGTTTTTCTTGCTGACAGGTGGCAGCAGGTAGAAAATTTAAAGTTTTGCTGGAAGGGGTGTGTGAGCCTAAGAGTCGAGGCATTTTCTGGTAGGTAATTAAATTAGAAAGTTTGACAGCTTTGAAGGTATTCGGGATTCGGATGAGATGAGGGTGAGCCAGACCGGATCCATGTTTCTTCGAGGAGAATTTAGAGGGAAAAGATGAAAAGAATCCGGTGAATTAGCTTGATTGGTTTTGCGAGTTTTGGGAAGGGATTTTTTTTTGGCCAGAATTTTCAAACACCTATTTCGGGTGTGCGATAGGTGTTTAATTGAAATTTATTATGAGATTGTTCAGACCTTGGCATGATTTTTTATGAGCAATTATGACCATTTGAGCTATTTCAAATCCATTCTTCAGATTCTTCTCATGAAAAATATTTTAAAGACAATGGTTTCAGTGAAGTTACTAGATATAATTTGTAAAGTCAATGTTCAAACATGTTTGAAGCAAGTAACAAATCATATTTTTTAAATAATTAAACTTTCCCAATTAGTCACGGTATTTTTTCCACCTACAAACACCATCAGCTCGACGTCAAACTTTGTCGATGCCATCAATTTTCAAATACACAGAAAAAATAGTTCCCGATGTAATGAATCAAGGGTGTTTCGCAACCATTAAAAATACTCCCATCTGACTCACCTCAAACTAAACGAAACAACTTTCCAAGTGTCAACTACTTTCCCGGAGTTGCTTTATACATGTCAGAGTAAGAAAATAAAACTTTTCGAAAAAGGTTAAAACAAGGAAAAAAACTAGACCCAACACCCAATCGATACCGGTACGGACACAAGTTTCCTGTAGGTTCTGACCAACTCTTGACAGGGCACTGCATGCAGAGAAAAACTGCAGCAGAGCATTATGAAACAAGAGGTGCAAGTGGTGGACCATGAGTTGTGGACATAACTCAAACAGGAAATAAAACTTTGTCTGGCCAGGAAGTAATCAAGCGGCGTTGGCATATCGGAGGGAAAGGGTTGATTATGGGTTGGAAATACAAGAGTGTATTTTATTTTCAAGAAAATCAAATCGATTTAGATCATAACAATGCAATGTACTAGGTATCCCACAACGTTCTCTCTACTCAACGCAGATATTTGATTTTCCCTTGAAATCTCAATAACAATCGACCAAAAAGGATCAAATCGGCTTAGGCGCCATCACCGGACCAAAGCCAATTCCACCCTCATCCCTGTTGATGAGATTTATCCCAACAGGATTCAATATTGGCCGCAACCGAAATTAAAACTCCCACTGCGATGGCCTCCAGTTGCCCAGCAGGGTTGCCAGGCTCGATTACGATAAAACCAATTCCATGTAATGGTCCGACCATAATGACGAATCCTACGAGCTTTATGGCGGGGCATAACAATCTAGAGAGAGTGCCAATATGGTTTCAAATCCATCCGATTGGGGTTTGCCTAGAACCCAGCGGGACGCCGTAATTAAAACGAAACTTTCCAACAAAAGCTGCTCCGCAGTGGTTTGCTCAAATGGAGATTAAACGAGCAAACGATCCAGACAGATTTAACGATTATTGATAGTGTGTTATCATGTTTTTGCGAAAGTTTGATACAAATTTTCACACAGTCTGGACGCTCGTTCGGTGTCACGTGCCCTCCCGAAACGCACCCACCGGAAATACGCCAATGCAGCAGAAAAGAAAAGCTTTCATAAGCATAAATCTCGTCGCAGCATTTCGCAAACCAGATAAAATGAATGTTCTTCTACATATTCATGTATTCCCCCAACCCCCCCACCTTGCCCTCAGGGATGCCGGGACGCTTCCTGGTTTGTTGATGACCTGCTCCCAGCTTCAGGGAACGCTCAGGAAGAAACCAGCAGGTCGTCGTCGTCGTTGCAAATCTGGTTTTCTTGGAAGATTTGTTTTTTTTCTCTCTTGCTCAGAAGAAAGTGGTTCTTTTGTTTCTTGTGGGATATTCCGAGCGTAAGGAAGTCTCGTGGATGGGGGAAGAAAAAATCTTAGCACATTTCGCATTTTGCTCGTTATCGTCACATGGTTTTGGGATTGGGGGGCCACCACCCACGTATTAGGAAGCTAGGGGTAGGGTTGTGAATCCTTTCTTGGACTTATTTTTTTTTGAAGTATTATATTTTTCCTAACATTTCCTTTGGCATATCTAGTTTATTTATGTTTTTACAGCCACTTTTTCAATTATTGGCTTGTTTTTCACATTTCCTAATATAGAACGATACCATTATTATTTATATTGTAGAAACATGCTTAGAGGCATAGTCTGGTACACTACGAAAATTACTGTATACTTATTTTCACATAATATAGCGAAATGTTAGTAGGAAACAAAGCCACATTTGACCCCAGAAAATATGTCAGTTTTAAAAACATCAAAAAAAAAAAACATCAAGTCACACTTTCACCTTAATAAATTTCTTAAATTTAAAGAATTCTTCTTTCCAATTTTTTTAAAGATCAAAATTTGGTTGAAAATGGTTTTTTTGGCAATATTTTTAAATCGAAGCCGTCTGATGGCGGGATTGGGTTGTAGAGGGTTAAATTGTAATAAATTCATAATGTTATATGATTGAAATTGCGATAATTACGTAGTGACATTTTAATAGGGCAAAACTTTGATTGTAAATAAACAGTGCAAATATTGTTAAAACAAATGCGAAATTACATTTGAAATACATTTGCTGTCAACTTGTCAATTTTCTGCGGTGATAATCACTTTTACATGATTGAACCAGTTTTTTTAAATGCTTTTTTTGTGATATTCCCATGTACATTACAGTGGCCAAAGTTAAGGGACATACATTTTAAAACATGTTTGCATCAGCATTACAAATTTCAATATTTTTTAGATCACTGTTGGTTTGAATTCTCAAAACTTTTTCAGAAATAAGATTGATTTCTAGCAGTTTTTTAATAAATAAAAAAATGTGAATCTTCTAAATAATGCCTTTTTTTGCTATTGTTTTTTAAATGTGTGCTTTGGTAAATTATCAACTTTTGAATGTTTTAATATAAGAAACATCTGTTATGAACCCAAGGTGGGATTGTGTTGGCTAATCTTCTCAAACTATAAAAATAGGGTGTTTTGTAATTTTTTCACAGAAAAATCTCTGGACATTTTTGAAAATGAGAAAAATATTTTCCCTTAAAATCAATTGGACTTCACAATTTAGAGTATAACTATTTTAATGTGTTAAATATATTATGTTTATTATTTAAATTTTTGGGAATTTCTACAATATATTTATTCGTGAACTGAGAATGTGTAATATTTTTTTCTTTTTTTGATACCTCTTGTTGTACAATCAAACTCTGGAATCAATTTTATAAATGGACAAATTAAATTAATCCTGAGCAAAATTTGATTCATTTTACAGCGATTTCTCAGAAACATCACACGACGATTGTGTTATTTTTCGAGAAATTTTAAGAATCGAATGAACAGATTACTTAAGGGGTTACATACATGTAGAAAATCACAAAATTTCATATTACAGAAAATTTATTAAATCCACTAAAAAGATGATTTTCAATCGCTCCTGAAAATTTCATGAACATATTAAATGATTAAACTGAGTTAGAGACGATTTGAGGCTCAAAATTTTGCCGTGCGCAAAGCGGACTGTCAAACTTTTTGAGCGTTTTTCTCGAAACACCAAGTTGATTTACGGGTGCCACGATATCTCGAGATGTGATGGACCAAATTGGCTGAAATTCGGGGTGAAGACTCCCAAAACATATCCCGTGTGCATGACGAAGCCCGATTTAATTTTTTTTCATTTTTAAAAAATACAAAAATCAAAAATTGACGATTTTTTAATATGAAAAACACAAAAATATTTTTATCTTTTTTTTAAATAAGTTTTTTTGAAAATCGGCCTTCGTCATGCACACAGGATCGGTTTAACGAGTCTTCACCAAAATTTTGAGCCGATTTGGTCAAGGCAGTGTTAAGATATCGTGGCACCCGTTTTTTGAAACTGCTAACTTCAAATAGCCATATCTCGGCAATGATACAACCAAATGTCTTCAAAATTGTTTTGATAATAGATGAAAATGTGTATTTTAATGCCCTGAAAACAGATTTTAAATAAAACTAAGTGTGTGCTCACTCCAACCTCTGACTTTTTTTTCGATTTACATGTTAAGAAGGTTGAACAAATATTGTGTTGCTCAAAATTGCTTCTGTATTTTGCCGAAAGAAGCCATTTTGCATCATAAGTTTGTCCTTATAAGTTTCCTTACAAACTTGGCAGCTGTCCATACACAAATGATGTATGAAAATTCAAAAAATATGTATCTTTTGAAGGATTTTTTTGATCGATTTGGTGTCTTCGGCAAAGTTTTAGGTATGGATAAGGACTACACTGAAAAAAAATGATAAACGGTAAAAATTTTAATTGTTGATTTTTTATTTAACTTTTTGTCACGAAAACTTGATTTGCAAACAACACTATTTTTATTTTTGTTTTATATTTTGATATCACAAACCAACTTTTTTAAATTTGCAGGTTGTGCAAAAAATCATTGACCGCGTTATAATTTTTTGAATCAAAAATGATATTTTCAAAAAATCGGAATATTGATCGTACAAATTTTTCAAATTCATTTTTCGATGTAAAATAAAATTTGCAATCAAAAAGTACTGCAGTAAAATCTTGATAAAGTGCACCGTTTTCAAGTTAAAGCCATTTTTTAGGTAACGTTTTTGAAAATAGTCGCAGTTTTTCATTTTTTTAAATTAGTGCAAATGTTTGCCCATTTTTGAAAAAAAAAAAATTGAAAGGCTTAGAATATTCTGATATTCTGATACTTGGGGAAAGAATGCAAATTATATTTTTTTTTTCAAATTTAAAATCACATTGAGTTGTGGATATGTAAACAATGCTTTTGTAAAAAAAATCATAATAAGTCAAATTATACGATTTTCCATACAAACAATTTTTTATTTCGAGAAAACCAGGAAAATTAAAAAAAAATCCGGGATTCGGAAATTCCTGGGTTTGGAAAAAATCCTGGACGCACTAATTTATACTAATGCTTTTATGTAAAGTCTTAAAACGTCTAATTATAACATGGATAATAAATAAATTTAGAAATTGTTCAAATTGTTTACTAACAGTTGTGCAACCTATGGTATGTAATAAACTTGATTCTATTTTTTTATTTATCTTTATTTATTTCAGAACGTACAATTTTAAGAAAATTAAGAAAACAGTAGGCATTAAAAATATTACAGAAAATAAAAATTTAAAGGTTATAAAGTAACTCAAATGTAACTGCATAACATTAATCTTATGTTCAGTGACTCCAAAAAAGTAAAATTTGGATTACATATTCCCGTATCACGTTTTTGAAGTCATATTTGAACTCCTCGAGTCGACCCAAAAAAAAAGGTATAGAAAATGTTTTTTTTTCGTGCTTCGATTATAATCGAAATCTTGTTGGACTGTGTTATCCGAGGAGAATTTTAGTGAGAAGTTTGGATAATCGAGTCTGGACTGTAAGTCGAATCAAAATCATAAAAAAATAGTTTTCATCTAATAAAAATTAGAAGGAACATTCAATGCTGATCAAAATTTTTACCATTTTTGTTAAATTAAAACATGAAAACGAATTCTTCAAACGATATTTTCTGCAAAAAATAATATTAAATGACAATTTTTGATTTTCTGAAATAATAATTTAAAAATATAACAGAAAAACTATATCGTGATCGATTTGATATCTTCGGCAAAGTTATATGTACTAAGAATTGGTTTTATAAAAAGATGAAACCTTTTTCAACATCAAATTTTGCTGTCAGCTTTTTTACTCTTTAACACTGCCGGGCCAGACAGGAATAGAAACTTTCAAAGCTAAAATTGTTTGTAAATGATCGTGAAAAATGTTTCCGAAATTGATCAAATCAAATCTTATCTAATTAATCGCGCTACAGCATTGCCTTGGCGTTCGCGATTGCTAGATTCCTACTCGCTTGATTGTTGAGGCAATTGCAAACCGAGGCCAACATTTACTTCCCCGTCCGACGGAAGGCGTGATCAGACAAATCTCGTCTCGAAAAATGCCACCGGGACATTCTGGGATCGAACCAACGCCGACTATGATGGAAACCACGCTTACCCCTACACCACGGGTCTTGGGTTTCGGAATTGAAGGTACTTTAGACATATCTCAATTCTGATGGCATTTTTTTTGAGTCCAACACAGCGCCCACCACCCTAGCTTAGCAAAGAACCGCCAGCTGACTTGTGGACTCGTAGTATCCCATGCAAAAAATCGACTTCGCAGCATAAAAGTGTTCCTTCGTTCGTTTTGCTCTCACGGACGGATCGCATAAATATGTATGTATGGTCCAGCTACAAGGTCCAGCATCCCAAACGGCGGCGAAGGCGGATGCTGAGTGCTGCGCTTGGTTGCAGAATCTTGATGACGACGATTTGCTAGGTCCGAAAATAGCTGAAATCTCTGGGTCGTTCCGGATTGGTAGCGTCGTCTTTGGAGAAGTAGCCCAAGTAGCAAGAAAAACATCGCTCTTTATTTTGTTGTTCAATAATTGCTGCATAAGTGTTTTTATTCGTTAATTATTGAACAAGTGTCAAAAAATTTGGTCAATTGTTCACATTTTGACCAAAAAACCATTGTTCAACATGGCTGTGTAACACAAATGCCAAATCTAGCATCGGATTACGAACAGTTCATTTTGAAGATTATTCTAACCTCAATGCAACATGCTTGTAGAACTCGAAAAGCAAAATGACATTTGCAGACATGATGTTTCATTTCAGTTTGCTAAACGTGATAACATAGTAGATTTGACCTTTGGCTTCGGCTGGGATTTCTCGTAAACTAGTTGTTTATGTGAAGTTCGCGTTCGTGTTCTAAACACCGAGCAAGGACATGTTGACGAAACAAGCAAGGATAGTTCTAAAAATAGAAACAACTTATGTTCGAAAGAAGTTTTGGCAAACTGTTAGTGAACTTGGGAAAACCTAGATGACCGCAGACTTCTTATTGACGTTTAGGCCTGCTCATCCAACAAAACCCCACGTGGAAAAAAGCAAACGCGCGCCCGGACTTGACATTTGGAATGATCTTGAGTTCGATACTTGCCCTGAGCATTCTTCATCAAAAAGGAAAGCTGAAAATGCAGCACCCGGAACCAGCAGCAGTAGTAGAGTAGTAGTAGTAGCAAGCGATGTTAATTAGCACTCAAACATAATTGAAAAAAAAATCCCAAAGGCATAATTAAGAAATTGAATGATTTTTTATGGTTGATATTTTTTTATTATCCATCATTCATAAATGGCGTATCCCTGTCCAAACTAATAAATTACAAAAAAACTGGTAGTTAAATATCGTAAAGCGACATTTCTCACAAATAAAGGATTAAATGAAGAAAAAATAACTTTTGAGCGAACACCTTGAACATATTTTATGAAAAGCCTGTTAAACATTCTTGTCTGCCACGATATGTTCTTGAACGGTTATAAAAACGTTTGCCTAACTCCCTCCTGAATCTTAAAGGCAGAATGTTGCTAAACGGTTCTAACGACGTTATCCAACCCGGTTCAGAATCTTATAGTCAAGAGTTCTTATGACATGTTCAACAAACGTTCTCTATGCAAGTAGGACGTGCGCTGGTAAAACTTAATTAAACCACGCACATTTCTAACGGGTTAAGAGATGTTCAACAACAGAAAAACGTGCGCTTTTTCCAGCGTTCAAGAGTTCTCAGGGACGTTGGGAAAACATAGTAAATGAGTTCAACAACAAGTTCGGAAATCTTTTGGCGAACAAAGTGTGCTACTTGGGAGGATTCGTCTGGTTTGATTTTCTACACGTTGAGTTAACTTTGAGGAGTCGTCAGAACAAAATGCCTTTTTCAAATAAAACCTAAGTTAAAACATTTTTGAGTTATAAGTTTTGGAAAAATGGAATTTTCATGAATTGAACGAAATTGAGTTAAATAAATTTTGTGTGTAAACCAGTTTCTGTGAATTGTCCCAACATTCAGGATGGCCAAACTGAAGCTGCAGCTGCAGCAGATACGGACTGCGTCCAGCTGGTGACTGACCAAGCGAGAAACCTTCTCGACGAGGTTTGCAAAGCCAAAACTGCACAGAAACACACACGAACGTACAAGCTCGTTCACGTTGCTCACATAACCCGGTTTTGCGTCGGATTGGTTTCGGTTTGCTGGCCACACCGCAGTACTGGGATGACCTGTCGATATCAGCGATTTGCAGCCAGTTTCGGACTGGACTAGGTTTTGGGATTTGGTCAGACTGCATGGTGGCAACCCGAGTTGACAAGTTGGGCAAAGTAGATATAGTGAAAAATCGAAAATGAGAATTGGGTCGTCACCGTGCAGGTGACGGAGCAGGTCAGGGCTAAATTGGTTTGGTCAGCATGTGTGGACATCGATCCAGTTGCAAGAGTGGTGGACTTCTGGTGGACGAAGGAGTGTGAAACTGGAAGCGATTAGATCGGTTCAACTGAAGCAGTTACTACGATAGAAGATGAATACTTGGAATAGGGAGTTTTAGATTGAGGTTTTGTTAATAGGTTAGATCCTCTTAGAATGGCTTTTTCGTTGATTTTTGTTCAAGATGTAAGGTTGACATCAATTTCTGTACCTCCTGTTTCACAAATTGGCTTATTATATTAAGAATTATGATGTAAATATTCCCCAAAAGAACAAGCATTTGATTCCCGCAAATAACTCCCCATCATACTCAGATCATGAAAACAACTCCCAAAATCATGCCCTTTATTGCGAACCTTTCCTCGCGGCGTGACGCCCGTTAAAATGAACTGTGTCGTTCGGTTAGGCTTCCGGTTCCGGAGTTCCTTGCAAGAGATAACGCAAAGCATAAAAATGAAGGCAAAGTACCGAGACTTCACTAAAGGAAGAGCATGAGCAAAAAAATCTCGCGTACGCCTTTCGTTCGTTGAATTTTCATTGCCTCATCATCATAATCATGTTGCACCACACACAAATACACACACACAGCGAAATGGCAAGAAGACGCCGACCTTAAGGACCTTCGTATGCAGTTCTCCTCCGGGATCGCACAACTCACGCTTTGCTGAGGTTTTTCCGGAGATGAGATTTTGCCTGCGCTTGCTGGCCACCCTGGGTGCAAGATTGCCGCAGCACCGTGGGACATTCTGGAACGGCTCTAACAGGGGAAGAAGTGTCACCTTGCAACGGTTCAGGGTGTTACTGCTATAGGGAGGCGGAGGGCAGAAAATTGAGTGGCCTGTTTCTGAGGTTACGTTTGCGAGGAAATATTTGAGTTGTTTAAGTCGTTGAACATATTTTTCAAAGTTTTAGTCACCATAAAAAATAAAAAATAAAAAATTGAGTGCAATCAGCTGAAATCGATTGAAAATGCATTCTCCTTCTTCTTGAATAATTTTTAGCATGTTCAGGAAAATTATGTTTTATATTCTCAGATATTCTAGAAACAAGATAATTTGAAAAGGAAGGAAAGGAAGGAAAGAAATTGGACGAGCTTTCCGATAAAAATATTTTTGAGACTGAAAAATCAAGTCTGTCATACAGAAATTGCCAAAAACCATCAAAAACCTATTTTTTCAGCATTTTTATTTTTAAAGCCGCTGTAACTTTACAAGGACTGGATTTAGGACAGTGGTCAATATGAAGACTTTTATGTAAAATTGTCTAAAGAATCGATTCCCGTTTTCGATTTTTTTTTCAAAATTTTGACGCTTAGAGCACTTAAAAAAAACGTTTTCAGTAAATGATTTTTGTATTTTTTAGGAGAGTTGCTCGATCCTGCATTTTTCATGAGTCCTTTTGGAACATCTTAGGCTATTTTGACAAAAATTTTGAACGAAAAAAATCGTTGGCTCACCTTCAAGGTTTGACCAAGGGTCCTGATTTTCGGTTCATTGAATGGAAACCACTCACTCATCGCCTATCCATTCGTCGCCTATTCCAACCCGCTAGCATTCATGAGCGAATGAGTCTCGCAAGCAGCCAGCGAGTGGCCCGAACTGTTCACTCAGCGAACAAATACATCGTGAAAATATTTGCCTACTCCGTTGCTCGACGACACTCACACACTACCATGCTCAGCGAAGAGCCACTCTCACAAAATGCCAGCGCGGCAGTCTTTTTGTCTTCACGCCCTCAGTTTGCCATCAATTTGATTTTTTCTTGGTGGAAATTTCTTTTAACGGTGTCTATAATGTTATGAAATCAAAATAAATGCACAATTTAATTGATAACATTGATTTTAGGCAGCCCAAATCAATGAGTATAACGCAGAGCGCATCAGAGAAAAAATGTGCTCAGTTCAGAGTGATCGGCGATGTTCGGCCTGTCTGAGCCGTTTGGAGACTGAGCCGATCAGAGAGAGAAGGAGAGTAGAAAAGAGAGTGTCCGGGAGCGAATGGTGTGAAAGTGACAAACGGTAGGAATTCATCAGGGCAGTACCGCGTCGCCTGCTATTTGTGCTCGCGAATGGAGTGGTTGATTTTGAGCAATCAGGACCCTTGGGTTTGACTTTTAAACTTTAAAATCTCACAAAAGTGGTGTGTTTTTTCTTTCGGTGTATTTTTTTTTCGGAAAGCCCGTCAAATTTCCTACAAGTTTGTCTCTGACCACTTTTTGACACGATGCAACGGCTTCAAGATATAGCGATATTTAAATTGCAATTGCAAAAATATTTAAAACACTTATGCCCTTCTCAAACGTCATTATTAGGGCTAGTAATTTTTACGCGGCTTCCGCGAAATCGTGAAATTTGCCCTTGACCGTGAAATTTCGTAAAGGCCGCCAAATGCCACAACATTCCGATTCATTAATTAACCAATTGTCCCTAGATATATTTGAACATTGAGTTTTTTATTCAGGCAATCCACAAGATTTTTAACAAGCATTTTTGAAACTCATTTTCAAAAACATTATTTATTACAAGGCTTTGGTTGAAACATGCCTTAGATAGCACAATTTGATGTTCAAATCATGAACATTTTTTTCTTTTTTAACATTTCACAAAGAATGTGAAAGAACGATATTAAAAACAGCAAAGTAAAAAAAAAAGGCAGTTGAGCAATTTATTTTCGAATCTCTGTAAAATTTATTTAAATAAAAATTAACAAAATACAAAGAAAGTCTGAAAACAATTCTGTTTAAAAATAAAGTTGTTTATGTTGTTAGCTATTTAAGCGCTTTGCTACATTTTCTAACTTTCTAGACTTATCAATGAAAAATATTAAACTAAACTGTGTTAAATGTAATTTTGGCTGAATACTCATATTTCCCTATTCCTGAAAAGCATTTTTTTAAATTTCAAAAATCTCAGTAAAATTAGGTTGGCAGTACCGTGTACCGTGAAATTGCCGTGAAATTCCAATGTTTTGAAATTGGCATGCCGCGTAATTTCAATTTTTTCGCCGTGAAAAATCATTTGCCCTAGTCATTATTGAGTGAAACTGGCTCCAAATACACAAAAATGGCTTATATAGTAGGCCTTGGATAACATGTCATTGAAATCGGAGACGGTCGAGAAAAAAGTACCTAAAAAAACCTGTTTTGGGCTGATTTGTTCTACTAAAAACTTCTTGGCAGTAGAAATTTTAAAATTGACGGAAACTTTGTCTGAATAGAACTGTGATTCAGATAAATATTTGTCAGCCAATAATTTATATTTTTTTAGTTTTTATTCATGTTTTTCAACTGGCTCAAACTTTTAGGGAGCATTCTCTATGATCAAAAAAACCATTTTGTGCCGTAAATATTTGATAATCTATATCATTTGAACACCCAGAACTGGACATCGGCATACGAGAGGATAAAGAGCACGATTTGGTAGTAAAATGGTACTGTGTGCGGACTGAGAGGATAAATCCCGAAATTACCGAGAGTACTTTACTCATGGGTTCATTTTCAAAAAAAGTTCATCTATCAATAAAAAGTACCGGTACCGAGACTCGAACCCAAGACCCTCGGCATATTGAACCGTGCCTTTGCCGTATGGGCCACCATGGTTCGGTGACTAAGTGGCGGTCATTTGTCCATATAAGCCACTCAATAGGACGAACTGTTACAATGAACGAATGAACACGCGAGAGGACTTTACTCTCGCAAAATAGCACTTTCCTCACGTTTCATTTCGTGAGGACTACCCCCTCGTACTTTAACTTTGGGTGAAGGAATTTTCTGAGCGCAAACGTAGCTTCGGCTAAGTTTTAAGTATTGATGAGGACTATTGAGAAAAAAAATGAAATTTGACCTTTTTCGTAGCAGCGAGTAAAAAAATTTTAGATCATTTTTTTTTGAAATAATTTTCATAGTTTAGTTACAATTTGGTTTTTTAACTTTGAAAAAGGACCATTAGTTTCTGAGATTTAAGAAATAGAAAATAAAATGATATTTGGAAGTGGCTTATGAAACTGCAAATAACTTTTTCTTTTATTCACTTGTATTTAGCAAGCAGAGGTCCATCTTCAATGTCTTTTAGGCAATTTTATAGATTTTTTTTAACTTTACGAAAAAAATATTAAAATAATAATCATGGACAGTATTTCATGAAATCAGTTAAAATTAATCTGTGAAGATCTTTGCGACTGCAAATTTCATTGAACATTAAAAGCTTAAGTAAAAAAACTAGTAAAATTTCGATTTTCTAAAAAAAACACACTTTTATTTGAAATATATTACTTGGCGGCAAATGTTTTTCCCATACATTTTCATGGCTCAAAAGTTGCGGTTTTTTGTCACCTTAAACACACAAAAAAAGCAAAAAAAAAAAAACAAAAACGAAAAATCAGCTGATTTCATTTTCCACGTTCCATTTTTTTCTGATAGGTCCCCATCAATACCTACAACTTTTTCGAACCCACCAAAGCGTCTTAAAATTCCTTCAAAAGATACAGATTTTCGAATATTTACGTCACAAAATGGCATTTTTGGTAAAAGGGAATGCCCCCAAAATGTTTAAGTGATCCTCAAACGAAAATAAATTAAAATAAATTCTGTGTCAATGAGGCATGATTTAGAAGTTAATTTTGCGATTGATTTTATAGCCTTTTCTGGGTGTAAGAGATTAAATCTTAACAATATTTCTTTTATCTGGTGTAGTAAATTCAACATAACCCCTTAAAAAAAGCCCAACTCTTGTTTCGCACCATAAGTTGGGGGGCAGGGTTTGGAGCCTCGACACAAAATGCATTATGCATGTTGGTTGTATATGTGTCTGATGTGTTTCTTCGTTTATGCTCCTGGGGAGAGGTACAAGCCTTGGAGCTAACAACGTTGCAAAACAGCGAACACACAGTGTGCGCACACACACACACACGACCTACGCCTGCAAGATATGCAACGTCTGCTACATGTGAAAATCTTCCTCCACCCTTCTTTCACCCAAATCTCATGCATGTCTAATGGTTGCACACACGTGTGTGTGTCATACTGCGGGGGTGGAGGACACGGACCATGTGTCAAGAGCAACGAAGAAGAAGCAGCTGCCTCCTGTCAGCGAGGATCCGTGCGAAGGGAAGAAAGAATGAAGACGACGATTTTCAAGACTTTTACTTTGCAACGGAGCTTTTTCCCACCCGCTCCCTCCTCGTGGCAGTCGTAAATGTTTGGCCATTTTTAGCAAATTTTGCAGTCTCTTAGCGCGGCCAAGTGGTGACAAAGTGCAGCCAGGAAGACTGCTTGTGGTTTAGTGGGGGAGAAGATCCGGACGACGACGACGAAGAAGGAAGTAAAAATGGCCGGAGATTGTTCTACCTCATCATCAGGTTCCATCACCGCCGTCATCAGCTTTGTCATTGTTATCATCCTGGGCTGGGAAAACTGCTCGGGACAGACGATGCATTTGCATAAAGCTGAATGTTCATAAAATATTGCACATTTTTCATTTTCGCACACAAAGAAGGTTAGACAAGATTGGTGGAAAGGGGGAAAGGATAGGATAGTTTATCTTCAGTTTCTTGGATGTATAATCGTAATCTGGGATCTTGAATTTGCAACAATATTGTTTAATTTAAAAAAAACTGACGAAGATTTGAGCCACCTTGGAGCCACCTTCAAAAACAATAATCATTTACAAAAAAAAAAAAAACTGCATTGATCTGCATTTTTAAAATACGTTTTCTTGAAACTTTACATCATTTGCTTATTACTATCCAAATTATTCAATAAGATGCTATTCTACCTGCCAGCGGCAATTCAAATGAGAAGAATTTCCTTCCAATGCCCCAAAATACATTGCTCATTTTGAAATGCATTTTTCCAATTCATTTCTCCTCTTCCCCTCCGTTCCCTCGATCCAACTGTTCAAGAAAAACAAGCTTGTAAGTGTGCCCGGCCTGAAACCCCCTCCCCAAAGAATAACACTTGTTATTGTGCATGTTGACGATGGCACGTGCACGTTTGTGTGTGCGAGTGTGATGTATGCAAAAGGGATTTCCCATGAAAGATTCATCTGCCGTTCAAACGATTGCCTGTGGTTCCAGGATAATCGTTGCTTCCTGTCCTGGCCCCGGATGGGAAATCTATGCCCGGATGCGATTTAATATCCTGGCGGAGAGAAAAGTTTTCCCTCGAAGCACACAAACACTCAAACATACCGGACTGGGAGGGAGGACCATAATCACCGAAATGCTGAAACCAAAACCAGAACCAGAAGAAACGATCTGGAGAGAGAGATTGTTTTCCAAATATACAATCTTGCCAAATGGGCCACGTGGAACGAATTCTGGAATGCCTTTTCTCGACACACACACACACACTTTGGATGGTTGGTCTTTGGACGATTGGACGAGGATTTGCGCTGCCCCAACCCCAACAACCCCACGTGGCGATTTTGGGGGGTGAATTGGGGAATTGAAAGACAAAGTACAATGCAGATTGCTATCGGAGATTTGTAACTCTCGGGGGTTGTTTGTTCTTCACTCACTTGCTCGATTGTTTGTTCTGGGGCACTCGTTATGGATGGATGGATGGGAAAAAGTGAAATTGTTAAAGAAGGTGGAAATTCTCGCCTGGATTTTCGATGAATTGTGGATCATTTGACTCTGACTGATAGAATTTGTAAGAAGCTGCTGAATCGATTTGCTACCGAGCCACGTAGCCTTGTAAGCGGTAGATCGAAGTTCAAATCCCGGCACACAAGTTGACCTCAATTGACCTTTAAGAATAAAAAAGTTCTAGCTCTGCGATCGTACTTTTTGCCTGTGTTTTGTGGACTAAATTTGGTCAAGGATGACATTTTTTACAGGTTTCCATACCCCATTTTTGCTCTCTTTAGAACTGAACCAAGTGCAATTTTGACCCTTTTCACATAAAATGTTGCTTGTTCCAGTCAGGCTACTTTGACCAGGAAGGTGCTGTGTCCTATCCCTCGCCTAGACCAGACCAGAATCCATGATAAAGCTGTCAGACCAAATCTGTCAGACCAAGACTGTCAGACCAAAGAGCAAAAAGTAAACAATCTTGGTCTTCGACGTAGGTGCACACAAATCAAGAAAAGAAAATTTGGGAAAGAATTTTATTTTCCCAGTTCAATAACTGGTTTTGGGCTGCAAAATTGAATGTACGCCAGAAAATGATTAAACAGTGCGGCGTCCTGTAAACCGACAATTAAATAAGCAGTTAGACGCCTTTTTCTTTCACTTTAATTTTTGATCGCGTTTTCGGTTTACACCTGAACAATCTTGAAATTGTTTATGTGGATTTGTGATTCCTCTCGTTCCATCATTCCCTTGACTTTGACCCGTACTTTTATCAGGTTAGAATATCACTTCAGTGGTCATAACTGGAGATAGGAATTGGACCTTAAATTGAGTCGAATTGACAAAGAGTTCATTTCTTGGGCAGCATTGTTGCCAGTGAACAAGTAAATAAAACAATAAATTTTCTGATTAATTAACGATCATTTGACATTTATAGAGAAAACTAATTCATTAAGTATCAGAGTTGTATCAGAGTACACATTAAAAAATATCATGGTAATATTACAACTGGGAATTATGTAAGAAAAAATGTAATTTTACCTCATGTATAAATTTACCACTGTTAGTGTTTTGCCACTCTTTTATCACCTCAATCTATAGTAAGAGGGGTAATAAACCTTCCAATTTTACACATTTTGTTTACTGTGTATTCATATTTAATCTAATTTTAGATGTGTTTTTTTTCCCGAGCAATTATAGAGTTATATTGCCAATTGATGCTTCATAACTGTTTTATCGATGCATGCCGTATGTTTAAAGGTGCCATTTAGCATCAATATTTTTTTCTTACAAGACTCCATACTAGGATAGTTCACGGATAAATGAAAAAGACAAAAGTGTTAAAATTTGTTTGCATTTACCGGAATTTTAAACTTCTATGACCCCAGAAGCTACCCTGAAAATTTGAGCTTATTTGGTTAAGGTTTAGTTGCTCCAGTTTTGATCTGAAGTTAGAATGGAAATTCAACAAAATCAATTGATTTATTTTTCATTTTGTAATTCTTGTTCAAGAAAGTTTTCCTCAACCCGATAAAATATTATCATTTAAGAGATTTCTTATAGGTTTTGATCCGGGGAACAACTTTGTAGAACATCGCAAAGCACTTGGAATTGATCTCGAAAAGATACAGGTTAACTTTTTGAGCATGTTTTGAATTTTTGCCGAAAAAAGTAATTTCCAAAAAAACATCCTGAATCTTTTCGGGATCAATTTTTAGCACTTTAAAATTCCGGTTGGTGCAAACGAAATTGAAAACTTTTGTCTTTTTCATATGACTGTGAACCCCGCTTCTCCATACCTTGTTGAAAAATGAAACTTTTGTGAAATGATCTGCCCTTTTCAATTTTTCAAGAGTATCTTTTTGAATGGGCTTGAAACACTTAATTTGCAGTTTACGTCTGACAGCCGGAGACAGCGGTTGTTTTTTTCTGCTGTTTTCGTGGCGCGGCACAGTGCTTACGGATGAAGGTGGAAGAATCCTCCGACGGGGACGAGTTTCGTTCCGTAAATGGAACGGGGAAGCGGAGGAAGACCAGCAACGGAGCCGTTGTCGGGGATGGCCCAGAGGAGAATCTTCTCAACAACAACAAGTTCAGCCCGCTGGCGGGGAACAACAACAACAACAATAACAATGGTATCCCAGCCGGGAAAGGAAGTGTCCCACCGGTTCCAGTGGTTCCAGTGGCCAAGAAAGCACCACCTCTGGTGGTAAAGAATACGAGCTACGCCAAGCTGAGGAGTGTAATGTCGCCGTGCACAACCAAGCCAAGTTACAAGCTAACTCCGTTTGGGATCAAATTGCTGTGTTCCTCCGAGGAGCGTTTTGAGACCGCGCGGGCCCACTTGATTGCGAACAAAGTGGAGTTCTACACCCACGAGAAACGAAGCGAGCGGCAACTCCGCGTCGTCGTCCGAGGACTTCCGTCGGCTTCACCTGAATTCGTCAAGAAGAACCTCAAGGAATCGCAAAACCTGGATGCTGTGGAGGTGCGCGCCATCAAGAGAAAGGGAGAGTTCGCCTCGTCAGAGGAAACTCCGTACATTGTTACGTTCCCCAAGGAGTACACCAGCCTCAAGCAGCTGAGTGAAATCAAGCGCTTGAGAAGATTTCACATCCGGTGGAAGGCCTACCGGAACAAGCGACCGAACGTGACCCAGTGCAGGAACTGCTTGCAGCTGGGTCATGGAACCAGGATCTGTCACCTCAAGGGGAGGTGCAACAACTGTGGAGGTCCCCACAAGACGGACGAGTGCGAAGTCCAGGAAGCTCAGCCAAAGCGGTGTGCCAACTGCTCTGGTGCCCTCGAAGCTACGGACCGCGGCTGCCCCAAGCGTGCGGATTTCATCCAGCGGCGACAGCAGGCGTCGAAACCAAAACCGCCGGCAAGGAAGGCGGAGAAGCAGAGTCCAGCAGTTCCGGCGTTCACGCCGGCGGAGTTCCCTCCGCTGCCAGGCGCAGTTCCGGACGGAAAATTGAAGGATCGCCCTCGACCCGCAGGAAGCAGCCAAGGTGCCCCCCGAGTCGGTGGAGCCACGGAGAAGGAAGCCGATGAGGTACTCTACAGTTCGGCTGAGCTGTGGGGGATTTTCTCCGAGTACATCGGCAGGTTTAAGACCTGCAAGACCAAGTAACGCTCGTCAGTTACATGATCTCCAAGTATGGAATTTAAGAAGTTTTTTTTTATTTTTTATATATTGTTTTACTGATCCTCGGTCCCAACCTGGTCACAGCACCTAAAAGGACCTAAGGCTGGTACAAATATTTTTAAAAGTTTTTGTCACCCTCCCCTTCAAAATTGGCCCGAAAAATCAGGGGGCAAAAAAAATATTTTTACAATAAACTTCAAAATTTCAATGAAAATTCAAGTGCAACCAGCTGAAATCAAATTAAAATACATTCTTCTGCGTTTAAAATCATTTTTGCAATTCCGTCGTGAAACTATTTACTTTTCCTGTCATTCTTGAGCGACGAAACAGCCTACTTTTCTGTACCAAAAATAACAAAATCGAATAGTAACCCTTTTCAAAACAAATGCTGAAAAGTTCTACTTTTCAGCACTGAAATAGATGCTGAAAAGTTGAACTTTTCAGCACTTGTTAGGAAAAGTTATACTTTTCAACATTTCTTTTTGATTTAAACGATTTATTGACAAAATACATGAAAATTTGACTTAAAATTTCACTCAGTGTGTGTTTTTTGGAATTGCAAAAAATGTTGTATGGAACTCGTTACAAAACTTGATCTTTTCAGCACTCTTCGTATTTATCCAACTCGGTGAACCTCGTTGGATAAATGTACGACTCGTGCTGAAGAAATCCTCTTTTTGCAACTTGTTGCATAAACTACTATTTTAGCATGTTTGGGTTTATTAAAAAATCTTAAGATTTTTTAAAAAATTTCGATGCAAAATCTTTTTTTTCGATACAATTTTTGTTTTTGTCAGATCTTAGATTTTTGAAAACTAATGATTGCAAAACAACTGAACTAGTGTAAAATGCATTTTAAAAAACTTTTTTCATTTAAATGTGAAGACTATGGCTTGTTATTTAAATTTTTATATTTTTTATTTTTTTGCCCCCCCCCCCCCCCCTTGACCTTGGCCAGGGCCGAGGGACAAAAACTTTTTTAAATATTTACATCGGCCTAATAAAAATAAGTTAAGAAAAAAAAAAAACACTTAATTTGATCATTTCAAAGTGCTGACTAAGATTTCAAAATTTGGCAATATTTTTTATTGAAGGAATAGAAAACCTCACAAAAAATTCAACATTTCAAATCTAATCAGCAGTTAATTAGATACCATATTGAAAAATGAGGAAATAAGGCACTGAAAAAAACATTACTAACAAAATTTAAACATTGCGAGGCTGTATCTCAGCAACCAGCAGTCCAATCAACTATGTCAAAGAATGAAAATTTAAGAAATTTTTGCAGCTTACGACAATACGAAGCCACTGTGCTCTCTTGTTCTAAGCTTGCTGGTTTTCCTGTCTAGTTAGCATAAGAGAGCACAGAGGCATCGAATAGTTTTTGTAGGGGTGTCATTTGTGCACCCTTAAAACATATAACAATAATATAATGTTTGGAGTTGATTTTTCAATGTTCAAAAGTTCAAAAAAAAAACCTAGATTTTATCCTTGTATTTTTTCTGGAAAGAAATCATGCAAAATTGATTTTTGATTTAGAATGCTTGATCAAAGATTCATTCAAATAAAAAAATGCAACGAATATCTGTTTGTGAAAACGTAGAGAATCTCTTTTTCAATACAACCATGTTAAAAAACTATGATATCATTTAAAATAAATAATCGGCTTGCTACAAAACTTGAGTCAAGTCTCACACCAAAAGAAAATAATGTATCATTTTTCGCATGTTCAAAAATGGAAGGGGTCGTACCGCCCCTCCGTCACGAGATATCAAAAAACGGACCTCGGATTCATGATCAGGGACAACAGTTACCCCTAAGGACAAAGTTTCACGCAAATCGAAGAGGGGTCGGGGCAACTGCTGTGTGAATTGGCGGAGAATTACCCAACATAGTTTTGTTTCAACGAGGAACTGCATTTTTTTCACGACCAAGCATCATCAGTTAACTTTAATGCGCACCTCAACGAGGTTATTTTCCACGGTTTTCAGCTGTTCGTCCCTCTGCAACGCAACGAAAACTTTTGCCCTGTTTCCTGATCTCCGGAAAAAGTGTCCCCGCTGTTCAACACGCTCCAAACAAAGTTGGCCCAACTTTCCGGGGGAAAAGCGGAAAAGTTTTCCCGCGCACTTTGTCGTCGTTGCTGGCTTGGTGTGGGAGAAGTAAAAGGGGGTTGCAATGCAAAACGTGACAAGTGTAATGCGATGTAACTTTCGTTCCCTTCCGGTTCACATTTCAATTAAATCCGGTGGGTGGTGCATGCATGCGCTGTAGGGGACAGGGGGCGGGGGCACAAATCACAACTTCATTCACTCAGCCCCGCAAGCAAGTTTAGCAAACATGGAAAATCACTTTTCCTGCAGGGCAGTCGCTTCTTCAGAAGGGAAGGAAAAATTCGTTCCAGCATCGAACTGGGATGACTTTTGCCAAGGACTCTGCCAATTTCCCTGGAGGGCTGATGACTTGCTGCTGCCTTTATTCCAGTTATTGGACGTGTCCTGGGCAGCGCCTGTGGCATTTCGTTTTCGTCTTTCCCAGCTTTGAAAGGTGGACTCGTGCACCTTGGCCGAAATTCCAAGCCCTGACGAAACTAGTTTTCTTCCGAAAGGGGAGTTCAGGGCAAAGGTTGTTTGTCAGAAGGATACATCGGAAAACTTTCGGATCAACCTGGGGAGGACTTTTTTGAGCGTAACATTTTCGGACGACAGGTTTGGTGGATGACTTCCCGGAGGTTACATTTTGTTCAACTGGAGGAATATTCGTCTGGGTTTCGTCTGGGTTTTCTTTAAAGAAGGATGGCTCCGTGAAAAGTTAGGAAATGGATTTTTTCTTTAAGAAACTTCTCAATTAGGGCCAATGGAAGTCGAAAAAATCATTGGTATTATGAGTTTTTTTTAGTAGCACAACTATAATAATGCTTTATGTAAATGCTTCAGATTTGTTTAAAAATAAAAAGATTAAAAAAAAACAAAGAATTAATTGTGGAATTCTTTCACCTCCTAAAGCTACAAACAACCGGAAGTATACCACCACCCCCCCGTTACCGAAAAGCTCACGCTAATGTCTTTTCATTTTCTCAGAACGATTTTCCTCTTCTTCTTCTGCTTCGCTTTCGCTTATCATCGCCACCATCAGCAGCAAGCTTCCGTCTTGTCTACAGCAAAAAAAAAAAGAACTTTTGATGTGACTGCTGCCGGAAAAGCGTCACGAAAGTGTCGCACGAAGCTAAAAGGAAAAATAAAAATTTCCTCATGCTGCAATCCGGGTGCGCACTCCGGGAGCGAAAACAATTAACTGTTTCCAACGTTCAATTTATCACAAGTTGATAATTTGGCTGATATTTTCGTCTGGGCCCCAAAAAGGGATTCCTTGGCCACGTGGTGGACGTTTTATGGTTATTTTTTCCGCTTTTTATCGAGCGTGGCTAAATTCGGCGAGCTCGTCTCGTCTTGTGGAAAATGAAGAAGAAAAAGGAGACTCTCATTTGGACGTGGGGTGAGGGTGGAAAAGTGCTTGACGAGATTGTGTTATCAATTTGGTAAATTGTTTTTCTTCTTTTGAAAGAGACTCTCTCGTTTCGCGGGAAAATGGGCGTGTTCTTTAAGGGGTAATTTTGGTTGAAAAATGGCTCTTACTGGGAATGGTGGAGAGATGAACATTTTTCACCCGGAATCGTTCCAGGGTCAATTAAGCAACGCGCTGGGAAGGTTGAGGGATAATTAAAGATATTTAACTTTGTAGCTTTTTTATGGCATGGTGTGAGTTTTTAGCATGCCTTAATATATTTCTAAATTTGATATGCACTCGTATACAAATCAAATCAAATGTTAGCCAAAAACAGTTTGTTTAAAACCATGCCAATCGCTTCAAATTTTAATCCTCAACACGTGACAATGATCCTTCTGCAGCTTTTTATTTGTTATAAAAATCAGGAGGATAGAGAAATGAATTGACGGACTTGTTTTGCTGTTTATAATTATTCATTTTTTGAAGACAAGTGCTCTAGTTTTGTTGAAATTTATTTTGTCATGTCTTCCGTTTTTATTTGTTGGATGTTTTTTTTGCCAGTAAGAATTCTTTATATATTTTTCGATTTTGAATAATATATAAAATATTTAGTTTGCCAAGTTATTTTAATTTTTTTTTGTATCTGGTAAAATTGTGAATATAAAAATAAAAAATAAATGAAAATGCTTTTTAAAAACCGTTTAAAGATTTACTTTAAGCAAACAAAAAAACACACACTGAGAAATGTTGTTTTTGTAAGGATTCTTTACTTGAATAAAATCAGAAAATCTGGTTTATCTAAATCCATTGTTTGCTACAAGATTAGAGATGCATCGGAATAACAATCAATTAGAAAAAAAAAACAAAATAAAATAAACGTTAAATAAGCTAAACAACTTTTGTTGTGGTCGTCAATATAAAATTATTCTATTCTCCTGATGGTATCTGGGTTATTTTCTAGAAATTCGTAATTATTTTCTCGAGATTTTTGATTTTATTTTGTTTGATTTGGATGAATTTTGTTAATGCATTCCCTATGCCAAAAAAGCTATTTTGCATATATTAAAATAAAAACCATCGAATACCTGATTCTTAAGATGGGATTTTCTGATCGATTTGGTGTCTTCGGCAAAGTTGTAGTTTTAATTAAAAAATGAAACTGTAGCGAAATTTTCTGATCTTTTCAATAAAAAATATTTTAAAATTATTAAAATCCAGCTAAAATTTTGAAAAATTGAGCTTGGTACAAGTAGATAATTTTCCTGATTTCATAGTTTAGACCGAACTATAACATTATTGCAATATTTTTCCAGAAGATCTTTGCCTTCAAAAAATATTTGCAAAAAAAAAAACGAAAATAAACCAAAATGTTTACCTACAAGCAGGTTTTTTCTTTAAAAAAGTACATTTGATCAAAAAAAAAAAAGTCAATAACTTTTTATTGCAAAGTTATGCTTGTTTTAACAAATATTTTATTTGTCCAGTTTTCAGATTTTTTCCAAGCAAAAACACATTTTTATAACATTCATATCTCCTAAACCAGACTTTGCACCATCGCAAACTATGGCTCAGCAAATGTCTTTCTAGTCATCTATTGACCAAATAATTTCAGAAATTAAGAAATCCGTGTTTTGGAAATTAAACATATTATGGAGACTGGCATGAAGACCATGCAAAATGATTTAATTTGACCTACACAGAAAAAAAATGATGGTAATATTCATCAGGAAATGGTGACAGATTTTGTGTCGAAAAAAATGATTAATTTTACCTCAGAAAATGATGAATATTCATCAGTTTTTGATGAATATTCATCAGATTCACATTTTTACACATTTTTTATGTAATATTACTCAAAGAAAGATGTAATATTCAACCTACCAAATTTTCAACATTCCAATAATCAACTTTTTTTTCTTGTGTAGGAATTCATGGCAAAAGTTTCATCCGAATAACAAAAAGGATTTTTTTTATTAAATCGCAAAAAAGATGTGAAATCAACAAGAACTGCTCATCAGGATTCGTAAAGGTACATGGGAAAACATTTTCTCGACATTTTCATTTGTTAAATTCCCAAAAATCTGGATCCGGGGATATATTTAAAAAAATGTAATGATAATTGGGAAAAATCGAAAATATGGTTCAAAAATCATTTCTAGATTCAAATCGAGTTTTTCAATTTTTCAGTGTTTATATAATGAAACCTGGGTGAAATTGTCTTTCAGTATAAATGATAAAGAATTTTAAAGGGTGTTTCCAGATTAAAAAAGCGTTTTTTTTACGAAAAGAGCAAAAAATTTCACAAAGGTTATACATTTTTTTTTTAAGAAAAATGAGAAAATTTTCACGACAGTGTCATTTTTTACCGTGAAGATTGAGTCAATAATTGTCAATAATTTAGCATTTAATCTTCTTTTCATTCCTCAACACTGTTCTTAATGTACACAGAAAAAAATGATGGTAATATTCATCAGGAAATGGTGACAGATTTTGTTTTAAAAAAAGGTGCAGGTGGTTATGTTCTACATGACCAATATGACAAAGAACTTTGTACAAAACTCTAAAAAGTAAATCCATTTTTATTTATATTTTTAAATTCTTTGCCAATTTATTAAATCTTTAATAATTAATCCTTATTTAATATTTTCAATAATTGGCACCTCTGTGGAAACAAATTGCCAAAAAACGAAAATATTGCCAAACAAGCATGTTTCGGAAAACTCGGGAGAACCTTCCCTCAGGGCAATAGCCACTACGGGTGTGGCCAATCCTGTCATAATGTCCATTTTCATTACCAGTATCAAAAACCAAGAATTTTGATACCCATATTGCCCCAATTTGTATGGTTCCGTAAATGTCCTCCCGGGAGAACCTTCCCTCTGGGCAATGGCCACTCCGGGTGTGGCCAATCCTGTCAAAATGATCATTTTCATTACCAGTTTAAATAACCATGCATTTTGATACCCATATTGCCCCAATTTGTATGGTTCCGTAAATGTCCTCCCGGGAGAACCTTCCCTCAGGGAAATGGCCACTCCGGGTGTGGCCAATCCTGTCAAATGGCCATTTTCATTACCAGTATCAAAAACCATACATTTTGATACCCATATTGCCCAAATCTGTATGGTTCCGTAAATGTCCTCCCGGGAGAACCTTCCCTCAGGGCAATGGCCACTCCGGGTGTGGCCAATCCTGTCAAAATGATCATTTTCATTACCAGTTTAAATAACCATGAATTTTGGTACCCATATTGCTCAAATCTGTATGGTTCCGTAAATGTCCTCCCGGGAGAACCTTCCCTCAGGGCAATGGCCACTCCGGGTGTGGCCAATCCTGTCATAATGTCCATTTTCATTACCAGTATCAAAAACCATGAATTTTGATACCCATATTGCCCAAATCTGTATGGTTCCGTAAATGTCCTCCCGGGAGAACCTTCCCTCAGGGCAATGGCCACTCCGGGTGTGGCCAATCCTGTCAAAATGGCCATTTTCATTACCAGTATCAAAAACCATGAATTTTGATACCCATATTGCCCCAATTTGTATGGTTCCGTAAATGTCCTCCCGGGAGAACCTTCCCTCAGGGAAATGGCCACTCCGGGTGTGGCCAATCCTGTCAAAATAAACATTTTCATTACCAGTATCAAAAACCATACATTTTGATACCCATATTGCCCAAATCTGTATGGTTCCGTAAATGTCCTTCCGGGAGAACCTTCCCTCAGGGCAATGGCCAATCCGGGTGTGGCCAATCCTGTCAAAATGGCCATTTTCATTACCAGTATCAAAAACCATGAATTTTGATACCCATATTGCTCAAATCTGTATGGTTCCGTAAATGTCCTTCCGGGAGAACCTTCCCTCAGGGCAATGGCCACTCCGGGTGTGGCCAATCCTGTCAAAATGGCCATTTTCATTACCAGTATCAAAAACCATGAATTTTGATACCCATATTGCCCAAATCTGTATGGTTCCGTAAATGTCCTTCCGGGAGAACCTTCCCTCAGGGCAATGGCCACTCCGGGTGTGGCCAATCCTGTCAAAATGGCCATTTTCATTACCAGTATCAAAAACCATGAATTTTGATACCCATATTGCCCCAAATTGTATGGTCCCGTAAAAGTCCTCCCGGGAGAACCTTCCCTCAGGGCAATGGCCACTCCGGGTGTGGCCAATATCCTAAAAGTTTAGTCCCAACACCATTGCCCCAAATCATTCTGGTTTTCGGGTGACCGTTCTATCTTCATTAGAACAGAATTCCTCCCAAGTTGGTGCACAACCTGTGTCTATCAATGTGTGGATGTGTGTGTCTGAGCAATAAAATTACCACCGTGGATCCGTCTTTGACGAAACCTCGTAAGGTACTGAAATTTTCTGAGGCTATCTGTTAGCTTAAATAGTTCGCATGAAATGTGGCAACATGGTGCAAATTTTGCCTTGTCTCTTGCTTTCGTGGAACTGTCACGCGAGAATGTTGCACCATGGTTGCCACATTTCATGCGAACTATTTAAGCTAACAGATAGCCTTAGAAAATTTCAGTACCTTACGAGGTTTCGTCAAAGACGGATCCACGGTGGTAATTTTATTGCTCAGACACACACATCCACACATTGATAGACACAGGTTGTGCACCAACTTGGGAGGAATTCTGTTCTAATGAAGATAGAACGGTCACCCGAAAACCAGAATGATTTGGGGCAATGGTGTTGGGACTAAACTTTTAGGATATTGGCCACACCCGGAGTGGCCATTGCCCTGAGGGAAGGTTCTCCCGGGAGGACTTTTACGGGACCATACAATTTGGGGCAATATGGGTATCAAAATTCATGGTTTTTGATACTGGTAATGAAAATGGCCATTTTGACAGGATTGGCCACACCCGGAGTGGCCATTGCCCTGAGGGAAGGTTCTCCCGGGAGGACATTAATGGAACCATACAGATTTGGGCAATATGGGTATCAAAATTCATGGTTTTTGATACTGGTAATGAAAATGGCCATTTTGACAGGATTGGCCACACCTTCCTACGAACCGAGGAATAAGCATGTGTCTTTGGTGAGGTCACCGGATTAACACTTCTTCAATTGAAATGGCCAGATTCACCGCCTGCGGTAGAAGCAGTTGAAGTTCCACGAGCCGCAGTTGATGTTCCACATTTTCCGCAGGTGAAGAATCCAACCTGAGCGGTCCCAACAAATAGAATTCAACCTCGCTTATCTACCCGACAGCGACGAAAACAAGAAGCACTACATGGACGTTTGGCTTGGCGAGGATGTCAACGACTTGGCCAGGGCCACTGAAGACGAAGAGGCCGACGACCGGGTGTTGAACATCGTAGGGGGTTAGCCGGAGAAAACGAGCCAGCACTGCAATTCGATTACGCTGCCCTTGAGCTGAAACCTGAGCCACTGGGAGATTCACCAATGTCGCCAGTCGCGTAAACGGTTAACACCGACAATCCCCCTAGTCTCCGTTACCGGATGTGGAATTCAGCAACGATACATCCATCTCTCTGCCATTGGAGATTCGTGGCCTAATGTACTGCCTGGAACTGATGCAGATACCGGTGGAGAATTCGTTGGTCTACACGTCCCAGGAGTGCACCAATACGCCGATCAAGATTGCGCGGTATGGACGGTGGAGAATGAGCATCGGAAGCGGTGGCCCTGAAAAGGCAGCCCAACTTGCAGGTCGTGTCCTACTTCATGCAAACGTTCGGCAGCATTGTCCGGCTCGCGACCCTCATTCCCGTGGTTCCCCAGCTACGAAGTGAGCGACGAATACTTTGATCATTGAAGAATGACCTGCGTGAGCTGGGCCATTTAATCGGCTTTAAATTTAGCCAGCGTTCAATCTCTTGTATTAAAATGAAATGAAATAGCAACTTAATTTAGTTTTATGTTATAATTAAAATGTTATGAATTTGATGCCATTTGCAAAATGTCATGTCCAGTATCAAAAACCATGAATTTTGATACCCATATTGCCTCAAGTCAAATGGTTCGTTAAAGTGGAACCTTCCCCAGTGTACTGGCCGCTCCAGGCTGTGGCAAATATACTTCCAGTATGGTCCCAACCCCATTGCCCCAAATCATTCTGGTTTCTCGGTGACCGTCCTAACAATCTTCATTTTAACAGAATTCCTCCCAAGTTGGTGCAAAACCTGTGACTTTCAATGTATGCATGTGTGTGTTTGAGCAATACAATTAACACCGTGGATCCGTCTTTGACGAAACCTCGGTAGGCACTGAAATTGGTCAGAGGCTATCTGTTAGCTTATATAGTTCGCATGAAATGCGGCAACATGGCGCAAATTTTGCCTCGTCTCCTGCTTTCTTGGAACAGTCACGCGAGAATGTTGCACCACTGTTGCCACATTTCATGCAAACTATATAAGTTAACAGATAGCCTCTGACCAATTTCAGTGCCTATCGAGGTTTCGTCAAAGACGGATCCACGGTGGTAATTTTATTGCTCAAAAACACACATCCACACAATGATAGACACAGGTTGTGCACCAACTTGGCAGGAATTCTGTTCTAATGAAGATTGTTAGGACGGTCACCCGAAAACCAGAATGATTTGAGGGCAATGGAGTTTGGACCAAATTGGTAGGATATTGGCTACACCCGGAGTGGCCATGGCCCTGGGAAGGTTCTGAAGTAGTTCCTACCGTACAATCACTTCAGGTGTGGCCAATCCTGTCAAAATGGCCATTTTCATTACCAGTATCAAAAACCATGAATTTTGATACCCATATTGCCCAAATCTATATGGTTCCGTAAATGTCCTCCCGGGAGAACCATCCCTCAGGGCAATGGCCACTCCGGGTGTGGCCAATCCTGTCAAAATGGCTATTTTCATTACCAGTATCAAAAACCATGAATTTTGATACCCATATTGCCCCAATTTGTATGGTTCCGTAAATGTCCTCCCGGGAGAACCTTCCCTCAGGGCAATGGCCACTCCGGGTGTGGCCAATCCTGTCAAAATAAACATTTTCATTACCAGTATCAAAAACCATGAATTTTGATACCCATATTGCCCAAATCTGTATGGTTCCGTAAATGTCCTCTCGGGAGAACCTTCCATCAGGGCAATGGCCACTCCGGGTGTGGCCAATCCTGTCAAAATGGCCATTTTCATTACCAGTATCAAAAACCATGAATTTTGATACCCATATTGCCCAAATTTGTATGGTTCCGTAAATGTCCTCCCGGGAGAACCTTCCCTCAGGGCAATGGCCACTCCGGGTGTGGCCAATCCTGTCAAAATGGCCATTTTCATTACCAGTATCAAAAACCATGAATTTTGATACCCATATTGCCCAAATCTGTATGGTTCCGTAAATGTCCTTCCGGGAGAACCTTCCCTCAGGGCAATGGCCACTCCGGGTGTGGCCAATCCTGTCAAAATGGCCATTTTCATTACCAGTATCAAAAACCATGAATTTTGATACCCATATTGCCCCAATTTGTATGGTTCCGTAAATGTCCTCCCGGGAGAACCTTCCCTCAGGGCAATGGCCACTCCGGGTGTGGCCAATCCTGTCAAAATGGCCATTTTCATTACCAGTATCAAAAACCATGAATTTTGATACCCATATTGCCCAAATCTGTATGGTTCCGTAAATGTCCTCTCGGGAGAACCTTCCATCAGGGCAATGGCCACTCCGGGTGTGGCCAATCCTGTCAAAATGGCCATTTTCATTACCAGTATCAAAAACCATGAATTTTGATACCCATATTGCCCAAATCTGTATGGTTCCGTAAATGTCCTCCCGGGAGAACCTTCCCTCAGGGCAATGGCCACTCCGGGTGTGGCCAATCCTGTCAAAATGGCCATTTTCATTACCAGTATCAAAAACCATGAATTTTGATACCCATATTGCCCAAATCTGTATGGTTCCGTAAATGTCCTCCCGGGAGAACCTTCCCTCAGGGCAATGGCCACTCCGGGTGTGGCCAATCCTGTCAAAATGGCCATTTTCATTACCAGTATCAAAAACCATGAATTTTGATACCCATATTGCCCAAATCTGTATGGTTCCGTAAATGTCCTCCCGGGAGAACCTTCCCTCAGGGCAATGGCCACTCCGGGTGTGGCCAATCCTGTCAAAATGGCCATTTTCATTACCAGTATCAAAAACCATGAATTTTGATACCCATATTGCCCAAATCTGTATGGTTCCGTAAATGTCCTCCCGGGAGAACCTTCCCTCAGGGCAATGGCCACTCCGGGTGTGGCCAATCCTATCAAAATGGCCATTTTCATTACCAGTATCAAAAACCATGAATTTTGATACCCATATTGCCCAAATCTGTATGGTTCCGTAAATGTCCTCCCGGGAGAACCTTCCCTCAGGGCAATGGCCACTCCGGGTGTGGCCAATCCTGTCAAAATGGCCATTTTCATTACCAGTATCAAAAACCATGAATTTTGATACCCATATTGCCCAAATCTGTATGGTTCCGTAAATGTCCTCCCGGGAGAACCTTCCCTCAGGGCAATGGCCACTCCGGGTGTGGCCAATCCTGTCAAAATGGCCATTTTCATTACCAGTATCAAAAACCATGAATTTTGATACCCATATTGCCCAAATCTGTATGGTTCCGTAAATGTCCTCCCGGGAGAACCTTCCCTCAGGGCAATGGCCACTCCGGGTGTGGCCAATCCTGTCAAAATGGCCATTTTCATTACCAGTATCAAAAACCATGAATTTTGATACCCATATTGCCCAAATCTGTATGGTTCCGTAAATGTCCTCCCGGGAGAACCTTCCCTCAGGGCAATGGCCACTCCGGGTGTGGCCAATCCTGTCAAAATGGCCATTTTCATTACCAGTATCAAAAACCATGAATTTTGATACCCATATTGCCCAAATCTGTATGGTTCCGTAAATTTCCTCCCGGGAGAACCTTCCCTCAGGGCACTGGCCACTCCGGGTGTGGCCGATACTCTACCAATTTGTTCCCAATCATTTCGGTATTCCGGTGACCGCTCTGGCAACCGTCAATAACTTCTTGGACCTCCTCTCAAGTTCGTTCACCACCTGTTTCTTTCAACGTGTGCGTGTGTGTGTGAGCAATAAAAATCCCAACGTAAGGTCTGTCTTTGATGAAAGTCTGATGGACACTAAATCCTCCAGAGGCTAACTTTTAGCTTAAATAGTTGGCACGGCATCCACGCAACAGAAACAGAATGTCACGCCGAGGGCATGCGACGGTAACGCTACATTTTCGAAAAATTTTGCATTGACACCGCAGATAGAGCTTTAAGACAAAGTCCTTTGTCAAAAATGTATAATCTTACATAAAAAAATGATAAATTTTCATCAGTTTCTGGTGAATGTTCATCAGATTCACATTTTTACACATTTTTTCGGTAGTCAAAATCAAACCATTCACAGTCACGACCCCCAGGTCTTTTGTTGTCTCTACTGCAAGTTTCTGCTCGAACCCAGGAGTTCGAAGGCTTGAACGGGAGGGCACCCAAACCTCTCTCTACTCCAAGGAACCTTTCACCCCAGGGTTCGAACTGACAACCTTTGGATAGCAAATCCAACCGCCGCCAGCGATTCCACCTTATAGCGTGGAGATGACTCCTACACTTGGATTGACTTAACGGCCTAACATCATCCGAGGTCGGGACCGACGTTTTACTTCCCCATCCGATGGAAGGTTGAAGCAGATGGGAATCGAGAACCCCATGATCATCCCCTTACAAAGCGGTCAGCGTAACCATTCGGCTAAGCTTGCTGCGATTCTTAACATTGTTGATGGAATCTTCACGGTCAAAAATTGAATGGTTGAAAAAATAATCACTTTTTCAATAAAGCATTTGGAAACAGACTCACCGTTAGTATCTGCTTTATTAGTGTTTGTCATTTTAAGTGATCATTGCTTACCTATAAATAGAAGAATAAAAAACAATATAATAGTGGAAAATTTGCTGAATGAGGCTTATTACTAAAATAAGGTTGGTCAAAATTTTACTTAGAATTAGTCGGTAACGTATAAATTTCTAATTTCGTTCAAATAAAAAAAAAACAAAATTCAACACAAATGTTTCAAACCGTTGAAAAAATGTTTCAAATTGTGTTACGTGCCACAGTTTCCTTCCCCTTCCCTCTCCTCTGCTCGCGAAACAGAAACATGTTACAATCCCATCCCTTTTCCACCCACACGTGTCCTGTCCTGAAGGAGGATGCTCCCACACACACACACAATGGTGGGCGGACGGACAGACGGATCACCCCGAAAACCTAGAGAATTATTGCGGTTCTCCGCCGGACAACACGAAGGAGCGCGCGGAAAACACAACAAAATTGAAAACCTCCCTGCCCCGCAAAAACTGGTTTGCGCTGCTGCTGCTGTCGCCCTCTGGGGGGAAATTGAAAATACGAAAAAAAAAGCTTGACTTTTTCGGGGAGCAACGATGTGTGGGTGCGTGCTTTCACGTGTTTTATGTTTTTTAAAGTATTTTTTTTTCTGAGTGTGTTTGTGCTCATCCTTTTCGCAGAAATTGCATCAAACGGGGGGCAGAAGGGCTGTTGAAGGGGGTTTGTGTTTGTATAAACATAAACATATTCGTTGCATGACGAGAATGGACCTCCCACGCTTCGCTGACGTGCGGCGCGAAAAACTTTGTCAGTGTGTGAGCGAGTGTGTGTTTGTTTGTTGGTGGGGAAGCGCGAGGATTCACCAAATTCTGAATGTTTTGAGCTGCGCTATTGTAAGGTTGACTCCCTGGCTTTGGCCCGAAGGCCAGTAATTGCAAGTATGTGGGAATGTTGGGGCAGGGTGGTCCTTGAAAGCTTTATATTTAATTTAAAAAAATATTAAATTCCCTTTGGAATTTCCATATTCAAGGTAACCATTGCAATTTCATGTCTGCTAGAATTTTCTCCAATTGCGTGAGTTTGTTTTTACAATGCTATTTCACTTTTTTTCTTTTTCAAAGTTCCTTTGTTTTTATTTACAAAATTTCGCCGCTTTCCACTCTAACTGTTCGTTACATAGTAGAATCTCCTTCCCCCACTCTCTTCTTTTGCTGATGGAAAATGGATTTGTACAGCTGACTTAACGAGGTGGAAAATTAAATTTTTATTTTTGCTTTTTTGGGGTTTTGTTGATGTTTTGTCGTTTTTTCCCTACCCGATTTCGTTACTGTAACACATTTACGCAACGGAAAGCAAAAATGGAAAACTACACATTTCGCACATGGGAAAAATTGGGCCAAAAACTAGCGAAATGTGGTGATGGTCCAGGGGTGAAAAGCAGGTTAGTTTAATATGATTCTGCTTTTAGATTGGCTGGCAAAAGGTTACGTATGGGAATTTTGGGTAAGCGAATATGGTAACCAGTGTTGCAAATGATTGATAGAAAAGCTATCAATTGATTATCTCTGCACCAAAAACATCCGAGAGTCCGTCACTGTAGCTTGTGAGATCTCTTCTTGTGTCTCGTGATTCCCAGCGTTGTAATTTTCTCTCTATCACTCCTCCCCTTTTCCTCGACTAGGCGCTCTCACCGCTGAGTCTCCCAATCTCTCTGAAAACTGCAATGAGAAAATGCAAGATGGCGATTAGGAGCCGACCACGCATGACGTTCCGTTAAACTGCGTTTACAAAATTGGTTTTGTAGCGGCTTTTGTGGTTAAACGCTGTTGCGGTAGGATGATCGTGGAAGCGGGAATGAGAGAGAAAAGGTAAAAACGTGTTCGACTATGTTCAGCGCTGAGAGTTTCAATAAGGAGAGAAGAGCAGTTGTATTTGAGACATAAATATTCAGGCGGGATAATTGTAGTTGCTGAGAGCTGATATTTTGATATTTTAACAACCCTGATGGTAACAGTTCCATGATGAAACAGATCGAGTTGCTAGTTTATAGAATGCATAGCATATAGAATTAAGTTAAAAAATTAATGTGATTTTGCACTGAAATTTTACCAGGCCAATTCTAAAACAATTTACTAGTAGAGCAATTCTCTGAGATTTTGGTCATTCGTTTTTATTTTGTATTTTTTAATCTGGCTGAAACTTTTTTGGTGCCTTCGGTATGCCCAAAGAAGCCATCTTGCATCATTAGTTTGCCCATATAATTTTCCATACAAATTTAGCAGCTGTCCATACAAAAAAGATTTACAAAATTTTAAAAATCTGAAAAAATCTTTAAAAGGATTTTTTGACCGATTTGGTGTCTTCGGCAAAGTTGTAAGTATGGATAAAGACTACACTTAAAAACGTTACTTAATCCACCTTAAGGTGGTTGGTGCCTTCCTCTCATTTATAGAGTAATTCAAACCCCCTAAAGTGTCCACATGGTTTATGGATCTCCCCTAACGTGATCGCAGCACCTAAGAGGTCCTAATAAAAATAAGTGACGAGTAAAAAAAAACAGACTTCCTACAGACTTTTTGTCAAGATTATATAGACACCGCCTTTCAGGAAAATGGCATCCCTCTACAAGGCTTTTTTCGTGGCGATCAGACGGGACCATTTGAGGTTATGTAAATTCAGACCATTTTTTAAACTGCTTATAATTATATTTTTATCTTTGAAATTCTTAATCCACAAGAAAGGTCTTCTCATATGCTTTCTAAAAATATATAACATGTGAGGTTTTCATAAAAAACACCCTTTTTACCATAATTTTAATTTAATAAGAAACAGTTTTTTAACATATCTTTTTAAATACATGATAAAACTGCATGAATTTAAAAAGCAACTTAGGGGACGTTAAGACGGATCGATTAAAACTATTTCGACCAAAATCGGTTGAGCCTGTGACAAGATATTCCAGTGACATTGATTTGGTACACATGTCTACATACAGCCAAACACACAGACTGTTGGGACCTTCAACCTTCCTCTTCGATAGCTAGTAGTGCGAAGGGCCCAGCACGATTGATTTATCGTGACCTGCAAGTCTGCCTCGCCAGCCTCGTCCAAGCTACCATCGATGACCTCATACCAGCGGCGACCTTGGGTTTGTCAGAGTGGGGGAGATGGGGGGGGGGGTCCAATGGGGGGGGTGGGGGGGGGGCGGGAGGGGGAGGGGGAGAGCGAGAGGCGAGCGTGCGCTCCGATTATTCTCTCTTCTATCTCTATCTGTGACACCAATCTTAGTTTCACACCAGGGTATAGTCGATGGAGTCTCTGTGTTAAACAAAAAAGATGTTAGGTGTGACATGCGTAGCGGGTGCTATGCGTCGCGCGATGCTACCTCGCATATCATCTCGCATCTCTCTAGCTCGTCTCTATAAGAGGAGAGCGCGTGAGTACGAGGTAAGAGTAACCGTGTGCAATGGGGACACACAAACACAAGGACAAATGTATATATAGTGGATATAGTAGTGTGTGTGAGAGACACACAGACATCTCACAAGAAAACACGCTGAGTAATAACGTGTGATGTCTTTAAAAAGATAATGGAGTTGTAGTTTGGTGAGGGGGATATGTGGGGGGGGGGGAAAATTTTGCGATATGTGTCTAGAGCGAGGAGATATATAATTTGGGGGGGGGGAGGGGGGGATTTGTAATTGGATGTTAATAGGGATAGGGGATAGGGGGAGGAGAGAGAGGATGTTTGGGAGGAGTTATGGGTATTAGGGGGTTTGGTGGGAAATTGGGGGGTGGGGTGGGAGAGGAATGGTGATTTATATTTTGGGGGTGAATGAGGGGTGGATAGTGAGTGTGGGGATTTTTGGTGTAGTGGTTGGGGTGTGTTTGTTTGTGGGTTGGGGGGTTGGGGGGGTGTATTGGGTAGATTGTTTGGGTGATTGATTTTTGTTTAGAGGTTTTTTTGGTGTGGTGAGATAGTTTTAGGTGGGAATTTGATATGGGGGTAGGTGGTGGGTGTAGGCGTGGGTTTTGATATGAATTAGGGGATTTTTGGAATGTTAGGAGGATATTTATTATGATTGGAGTTCTAGAGAGGAGATCTGTATTGTTAGTGGTTTTGTTGTTGTGTTTGGGGATTGTTATGATGCGAGTATTGTGGGTAGATTTTTTGGGGGTTAATAATTTGAATTGTTATTTTTGTTTTTGATTATTTATGGTTATTATTTATATGTTGATTAATGTGTACTTTTTCAAGTTATAGCCATTTTTTGGTAACTCTTTTGAAAATAGTCGCAGTCATTCTTTTTTTTTTAAATTAAGTGCACATGTTTGCCCACCTTTGAAAAAAAACAATCTTTTATAATGCCAATGCAAATTTTATGTTTCCTTAAAAATTGCGCTTTAAAACATTGCCATGAAAGATTTCCGCTGTTATTTAAATTGTTTTTGTTATTAAGAAATTACGAGAGGTGTATCGTTTTTTGACCCATAGTCACCTCCACTGACGGTACATTGTAAAACATTGACTGTACCTTGTGAAAATAGATAAAAAAATCGGGTATTCAATTTTCAATCAAAGTAGGCATCTTTGGGGGTCAAAACATAGCCCTCATGAAAATTTCAGCAAAATTGTTGCAGATTTGGCGATTTTGTAGAACTTAATGGCAGTCTTCGGAAAAAAATAAAATTACAAATTTTCAGCCGAAATCACTTTTTTTTTAAATTTTATTTGAAAGAACATTCTTATCAGCTAACACTGGAGCGCTCAACGCATATTCTACATACACGGGCGTCCAAGCCTCCCAAAAAAGTTGGAACGGTAACTTCAACTCTGTTTAAGCAACAAAATTAATTTGAAGATATTAAGTTGTATATTTGCTGAGATATAGCTATTTGAAATAGGCAGTTTCAAAAAATAGGTGCCACAATATCTCAACACTGTTTTGCCCAAATCGGCTCAAATTTTTGGTGAATACTCATTGAACTAGTTCTGTGTGCATGATAAAGGCCGATATTCGAAAAAAATATTTTTAAAGGGATAATTTTTTATAAAAAATCGTCAGTTTTGGATTTTTGTTCGAGAAAACGCTCACAAATGGTACACCCAAAGTTAAAGAACGAGGGGATAGTCCTCACGAAAAGAAACGTGAGGAAAGTGCTATATAGAGGAGAAAAGCAACTCGCGACAAAATTTTGAGGCTAGGAATTTTGACAGGTATGATTTTCATAAAGTATTCGCCTCCTTTTCTCTCCCATCGAAAAACTGAGGACAATGTAGCTGTCAAACTAGGCCAAAATGTTAAAGTCACTCTCAAAATGAACTTTGAGTGATTTGAGTTCATTCCTGACGTCACGATTTTCTCCTCTATTGCGAGAGTATAATCCTCTCGCGTGTTCATTCGTTCATTGGAACAGTTCATCCTATGAGTGGCTTATATGGACAAACGACCGCCACTTAGTCACCGAACCATGGTGGCCCATACGGCAAAGGCACGATTCAATATGCCGAAGGTTCGAATCTCGGTACCGGTACTTTTTTTTTGATAGATGAACTTTTTTGGAAAATGAACCATGAGTAAAGTACTCTCGGTAATTTCGGGATTTATCCTCTCCGTCCGCACACAGTACCATTTTACTACCGAATCGTGCTCTTTATCCTCTCGTATGCCGATGCCCAGTTCTGGGTGTACGTTCGTTTAAACAGCCGGTGTCAAACTGAGTGCCCACTCGTTGGTGTCAGTTTTGGTTCAATCGAACGTCATTTGACAGTGTGCGTGGAACTCGCATGAAACTGAAAAAAATATCGAGTGCGGTACTAGAGTTTCAGTTCCAGGATGGCGGCAAAACTCGTGCGGAATTAGCGCGAGTCTCTTCAAAAAAAAAAAAACACTTTGACAGTTCTGAGTGCGGCACTCAGTGCGGAACTAGCTCTCAAACGAACGTACCAAAAGTTTGACAGTTAGCTTACACAGAAAAAAATCAATTCCCGTAATCGTGAATTAAGTTCACGAATGTGAGATCCACGAAGGAATTTATTCATGAGTATGGTGCATTTGCACCATAAACGTGAATATATTCCTTCGTGGTTCTCATAATCGTGAACTGACTTCACGGTTTCGAGAATTGATTTTTTTTCTGTGTAGCTCATGGCAAAATTTCAAGCTTAATTTTTTTCTTACTCAGTTTAAACATGAAATATCACCATGAATCTTTCAAGAGTGATTGAAAATCATCTTTTATGAGGATTTAATAAATTTTCTGTAATATTAAATTATGTTATTTTTTACGTGTATATAACCTCATATTTAAGTTTGGAATAATTATTGTAAATTTTCAATAACGATGACAGTCCTCCCAAAACTACACCAAAATCGCAACCATTGCAGAGAACACGATAACAAGCAAGCAAATTTCAAGTTCATGTACCATTTCACAGCCCATTTGGGTTCCGGCGCTGCCAGCCCAAGAAACAGACACATACACGAACATTCCCAGAACGACCGTGTAAAGTTGGCTAATTATTAAAGCAATATTACCGCACACACACACACACAGTCACACGTACACACGTTCACACTTACACGCGTGTTACATTTTGAGATACTGCCAAGAAAGTGTCACCAGCAGTAAAAGCTCGTCCTCGTCGTCACCATAAAAGCTTTTCCTATTTCACAAGTACGTTGAAAGGGGGGGGGGGGGGGAGGGGGGCTCATTCTCATGCAGTCTCATGAAAATCGAAATGTATGTGTGCGAGGCACGTGTGTGTCGTTGTAGCAAATTCTCATTACTTTCACCCCCTGCTCACCTCGTACCAGACTAATCACGCACCGTATTTAACGTAATAAACATTAAATCTAAATTAGATATCTTTGCTCATCGCCGGGACTTTAGCGGGGGGGATCCAGAGGAGAGTGCGGTGCGTCTATTGCGTCCAGGATCATTTCATCCTGTTCTACAGCAGAGTAGAGTGCGAACGAACACACATTTGAAATAATACTCCGAGGTTGGTCCTTCAAGCTGATCCTGGCAAGTAGGTTATAGCCTACCACCAAGAGTACAACTTTATAACCTGGCAGTGAGAGTGGATTTTATGAAATGTGATACAATGTGTCGTGTCCCATTTTGTCTCCCACCACCAGCCAGGCCAGGCAGAGCGAGAGTGAGTCCGCAAAATGCTGCTGAAAGGACACCACCGTCAGGACGCCGACGAACGGTACAAATTGAAATTTAGAGATAAATTATAATATTAGCAGCCGTGGCCGGGTCGGGTTGGGCTGGGCCAGGGATTGGCAGTTGACGCCATGCTTTTGGGGACTCGACTCTACACTCTACAGCAGCAGCAGCTGGATGATGCCCTAATGTGTTTCTATCCCCGATTTAGAGCCACCCCCACCGGGAACAGATGAACCGTGGAGCTTTCCCTAGGGTGAACATGTATAGGGAGCACATTCCCGGGAATGGCAGAACCGAGAGCCGGGCCGGCCAAAGTGTGAGTCTGCATTTATTGCACGAAATGATGAAAGTGGCTGGGAATGCAACTCATTTTGAGCTTGAAACCGAGCTTGAACTATTTTTTGTACGCACGGAAAGGTTCGAGACTCTTTAAGGGGAATTTAATGGTGGTGCAGCTGTCGATATTTTAACAGTACCAAAATTCAAAATTTGTAATAGCAATTTTAATACGCCGTCGAAATAATTATGAAATAAACGTGTTTTTTTATTTCTCTAAATAACATGATGTGGTGATCTCGGTCACCCTTAACAACTTCTATCAGGATCTGCCCTAAAAGCAAAATCGATACAATGGCGTAGGGTCCCTGTCCCTACATTGGGCTTACACGAAAAAAAAATCAATTCTCGAAATCGTGAATTAATTCCACGAATGCGAGAACCACGAAGTAATATATTCGCGTTTGTAGTGCAAATGCACCATTCTCATGAATAAATAACTTCGTGGTTCTCACATTCGTGAACTAAATTCACGATTACGAGAATAGATTTTTTTTTTACCTATGTTCCGAATCTGACAGGAGAGCAGTTCTCTGCGAAATCGGTATTTATTTTAATTTTATTTTTTGTATTTTTTAATCCGGCTGAAACATTTTGGGTGCCGTCGGTATGCCCAAAGAAGCCATTTTGCATAATTAGTTTGTCCATATAATTTTCCATACAAATTTGGCAGCATAATATATGAAAATTCAAAGTTTGTATCTATTGAAGGATTTTTTGATCGATTTGGTGTCTTCGGCAAAGTTGAAGCTATGGTTAAAGGACAACACTGAAGAAAAAATATACACGGTAAAATTTATTATTGGTGATTTTTATTTTCACATTTTGTCACTAAAACTTAGGGCGTCCAATTTTCCCGGGTTTTGAATTTCTTGAGAAAATGGGAAAAATATTGTTTTAATCCTGGGAATTCCCGGGATCCCGGGAAATTACTGAAATCTATGATTTTATTAGGGGAAGGTGGGGCAAGACGACCATATGGGGCAAGAGGAACAATCGCTCGTACGGCCGTAATTTTTACAATTTTGATTATTTCCAGTATGAGGAATTGTTGCTAGCAATGCAATTAGCTTATTATACTACCACATAACCGCCAAAACGACATAAACGCCACGGGGCATAAGATTTAATAAAGTTTTTTTCCCAAAACCTTTGTTTTCTTATAATATTTTTAAAGTACAAAATAAGGTTTAGGGATTGTTTTAAGGCTCATTTTATCAAAATGCTATTTTTCCTAGATCAGTAGTGTCCCTACCAATGAATTGCACCTTTTATAAAGTATGATTAAACCTGTACTTAAAACTGATAAACAATTGTTAAAAAATAATGTCCATGCAAAATAAAGTGATGTTATGAAAATTTCCTTTTTTTTCATCTAAGTTATAATTTTTTTTCGTAGAAACGATCAAATTTTTAGTGAAATATTAGTATTTTATCTAAAAATGAAAGAAACGTTTCAAATACATTCTAGTCTGATGTATATAAGTAATAATAGTTCAATTATTAGCAAATTAAAATGCTGTTTCATGCATTGTTCCTCTTGCCCCAACGGGTTGTTCGTCTTGCCCCACTAGTTGAGAAAAATATATATTTTACAAATAATCTTTAATTCACTACCGCCAACTGGGGCACATTGGGACTACAGTCTAAATAGGTACAGGAAGTTTAAGAGAGCAATAAATTTGGAAATTTTTATGTATGTCCCAATTGTTTTGTTCTGTTTCTGTTTTAATCGAAACAAATTAAAAATCAAAGTATTGTGCAAAAAAATATATATATCTGAATCACCTGTCTTCATTCGTCCCAATGGGTTCCAGATGCCAGTGTTTATTGAATAATTAATAAATTAATTTTTTGTTCAATTTTTAAATTGACTTCATAAATGTACGCACCCAGCTTTTGAAAATATTTAAAACTTATAGAAAATATTTTAAGAGCTAGGTATTATGCGGATCTGTAAACTAAATTTTGAACAATTTTCCCTAATAAGCCAATTTAATGCTGATTTATACCAAACACAAATTTTAGTGCTTATAAATTCTTATCGATTACTAAGTATTGAACTGTTCATATTTTTCCACAATCAAATCTGGATTTCCAGACCAAAATTTGTTTATATTATTCAATTTCGGGGATTCCCGGGACAAAATATGAAAAATCCCGGGATTCGGTTTTGGAAAAATCTCGGAAATTTTTTTCCGTTAATTCCCGGGATGGACGCACTACTAAAACTTGATTTGCAAATAAACATAATTTTTTTTTTTAAAAAAATATCTAATATGTTTTAGGGGACATCAAATTGCTATCAAAAAGTACTTTTGTGAAATTTTGATAAAGTGCATCGATGTCAAGTTATAGCCATTTGAAGGTAACTTTTTTGAAAATAGTCGCAGTTATTCATGTTTGAAAAAATGGTTTCCATTTTTGCCCACCTTTGAAATTTTTTTTTGAGAAGCTTAACTTTTTTTTCAATATTTTGCTTGTTTGAACTTTGTTGATACGACCCTTAGTTGCTGAGATATTGTCATGCTAAGATTTAGAAACAGGAAAATCGAAGTCTGACCAAAACAACCCACCATTTTCTAATGTCGATATCTCAGCAACTAATGATCCGATTTACAATGTTTAATTATGAAACATTCGTGAAATTTTCCTTTTTTTGAAGACAATGTTTTAATTTTTTTGAATCAAGACTAACATTTCAAAAGGGCGTTATATTCAATATTTGGCCCTTTTGAAATGTTAGTCTCAGTAAAACTTCATTGCAAGTGATTACGCATAAAAAACTGAATTTCGATTTGGTGGTTAAGAAGTTGAAGTTGCGAAACTTCAAATTTTTCACATTTGACCCTGCAGAGCAGGTCCCAGTGAAGATCGTCCTTCATGGATATATGGACCGCCCGATCTCCGACTTGGATAAAAAACCTGACGAGCTTCAAGGTAAAGTGGCGAGAGATATAGTTGCTCTCGAAATCGACACCGGTGACAGGTACGTGCACCTTGTACCTCCTGTACTTCGATCGTGGGTCCGTCAAAATTCAGGACCTTCAACGGCACTGAACGGCTTCTTTGTGTCACCGCTGTCAGAAATTCGGACACGGTTCAAGAAACTGCAATCTCCCTCGCTAGACCAGCTGGGGGAAAACGCCCAGCAGCACAAAGCGCGTGTCAAGTGCGCCAATTGTGGTGGAAACCACACAGCGAATTTCCGTGGCTGGGCCGCGAAAGAAGAAAGTGCCAGCGTCCCGCCAACCTTCAAAAATTCGAGCTCGACCGCTGTAACAGCTGGCTAGATTAACCACTTCTGATGTTACCGGAGATGATCTCTCTACGCTTGCTGAGTTTTTCGCCCTTGCTGGAGAGATGTTCAATCATACCTGTCAAAATTCCTAGCCTCAAAATTTTGTCGCGGGTTGATTTTCTCCTCTATTCCAAGCTCTCAGTGAGCTGATGATTTCGACATCAATAGACAAACCATACACCCAAAACTGGCAGCGCTAGTCCGAGAGAATGATGGTCTCGAGTCGAGAGAATAGTGGTACCATTCACGGACGCAGAGAACACAGCTCGAGATGGGCGATAGAACTATTCTCTCGAGGTTCATTTGCAAAAAAAGTTCATCCGTCAAACAAAAAACCAAAAGTGTCGACAACGGGAATCGAACCAGAGACCTTTGACAAATCAATCCAATGACTTAGCTGCCTCGGCCACCACAGCTTGGTGACCAAGGAGAAGTCAGAAGTCGATGTATGACACTTGTTGGAGATTTATTGATTCAACTAACGAATGAACTCATTTGTTATGATGGTGTGAGTTGGTACCATTATTCTATCGATTTTGGCACTGAGCCCTCAATAAATTTTGAGAGAACGATTATCTCGACTCTGAATTTTGGGTGTACTGTTTTAAGCTTTTCTATTTCTATTCTTTTCCTTAGCAAATCTAGAAGGTTTTTCATTATTTTTTCTTCTCTTGCGTCGCTATTTTTAACCCACGTTTTCTACTTTTTCTCCATCGAAACCGACTACTTTATCGACTTTATTTTGCTGGGTAAGATGGGACGCCGTCGATTTTTAGACGATGACTCAGCACTTCAAAAAACTAGATAGCAGCACGATGTAACGCCACGTCCCTATTGTTAGAATATCCAATTACGCCAAAATGAGCTATAGTACCAACCATAGTTGAAAGGAACTACAAAACTCTATTAGGTTATAAGAAATACGGAATTGTAAATTGATTATTTACTAATTAAATTGAATTGAATTGAATTTCACTTAGATAGGAATCTTAGAACAGGATTGTCAGATTTAATGATTTTTATTTAATATAAAGTTGTATCCAACGTTTTTTATTGCGTCTGTAGGCTGTTCAGGATTTAGTTTTCTCATTTTTTCCTCATTCAAAAGGTTTTTAAATTTATTTTCTGAGTTAGGAGTAGATAGGAGTACAAAATACCGATCAAAACGAAATGAATCTATTGACTTTTCATGCTTGACTGCAATCTATTGGTATTCATTTCCATTTCCAATCATTTATCAGTCGAATAATTTGAATTTAAAATTAGCTCAACTCTAAATTTTCCGTTCATTTCCACGCTCAAATCATAGGAAGAATAAGGGAAACTAACCCCCACATCGGTATGTATGGGCGGCAGCCTTTCCAACCCGGTTTGGCATGACGTCATCTTCACACTAAAGCCATCCACACACATAACAGCTAGAAACGAAAGGCAGCCATATTTGGCCAACATGATTGAAGCTCTTTGCGCGATTCTAATGAGCAACGGTCGTCCCACTTGAATGCGAAAACTGCAAAAACGGTGGCAATTTGGCTCGATGACCAACCAGCCTGCAGAGCCATCGTTGGTGGATTGTTTGAACGGTGTGGTACAAGCAAAAGTGAGGACCCACAAGTGGTTAGGGTTTTAGCATTTAGATTCGATGAGTTTGTACTTGAAATGATATTGGGGACTTTTCTAGGTAGTTCTGAAGCAAAATTTTGAATGCAGATCAATTTACTAATTGATGAAAATAAACTTGGATTTTTCAAATTTTAAATTTCTACAGTCTCTTTTGTTTTGACAAACATATTTTTTCCTCGCCAGAATAGTTTTGAGCGCGAAAGACTGCTTACTTTAAAAATGCTTTCACTCTTTGCTAAACTGAGACCTTCTTCCAAAAACCAATCCATCAAAATCAATTTCAAAACCAGGCAAAACCAAGAATTCACATCCCCGTCACTCTCAGCACTTTGCGAATATATCGCGATGCTATTTCCCTGCAGTCTCCTCAGCTTTCCCCTCCCGTGCACTAACCTACCTTCAAGATTTAATGGTCGACATGGAAAAATAAAAGAAGACGTCGAAAAAAAAGATCTATAAAACCAACCTAATGAAAACTGACATCCCAGCGACGACGACGACGTTTCAGCTTATCGTCGTTCGGTGGAAGGTGCGGAACAGCTGTGGAACACGGCGGCATCTAAAAATACACCAACCCGCGCTTCCCTTAAGGTCCCCCCTCACCTTAAGGGACCACCTTCCACCGTCTCAACATTTTCGGTGATTTTCTCTCCAAATTTGAAGATTATTCAAATTTGGCCACACTGTGCCACCGTGGTAGGTTCTTTTTTTCACGGAGCCTTCCCCCCCCCCCGAAGGCAGAGAAGGCCTCGTGTTTGTGTGTGAGTACGCGTAGGGGTTGCGCTTTTCATCGATCCTTTTCCCAAGAAAACGCTCGCCGTTGAAGACCCTTTAAGGCGAGATGTGCGAACATGGCGTTCGAGGAAGGGAGGTTGGTCTAGCCATCAACCGTTAACCGATAAAGTCAGGATTAAGGTTTGCGCTGGTATCTGGAAGGAGGAGGCGGTTCCAGGGGCAGGGCACTGGGGGCATGTTCCGAACCAAGACGACAACGACCGCCCCGAAGCGTGGTGTTGTCCCGGAAGGACAACGACGGCGAAGAGCTTTATCGATGTGCTTGGTTTACGGCGGCCGACGACTTCCGTATTGCGTGACTAGTGAAAAGTCTCTGTGGAAAAATTGCTTGTATAATTTAAGTTTAAATTAAAGTTAATACCATATTTTGAAAATTGTTGCAGTTTTTGATCTCATTTAAGTCAAATATGCTTTAAGGGGTTACTTACATGTAAATCGGCAAAAATTTCAGAGGTTGGTTTGAGCACAATTTGTTTTTTAATCTGTTTTCAGTACATTAAAAAAATTTCAACTATTTATTAAATAAATTTGAAGACATTTGGTTGTATCATTATCGAGATACAGCTATATGAAGTTAGTATTTTCAAAAAACGGGTGCCACGATATCTCAACACTGTCTTGACCAAATCGACTCAAAGTTTTGGTGAAGACTCGTTAAACCGATCCTGTGTGCATGACGAAGGCCGATTTTCAAAAAGTTTATTTTAAATAAAAATACAAATATTTTTATGTTTTTTATATAAAAAAATCGAAAGTTTCTGATTTTTGGTTCTAAAAAATGCAAAATTTTAAAATCAGGCTTCGTCATGCACACGGGAGATGTCTTGCGAGTCTTCACCCCAAATATCAGCCAATTTGGTCTATTCCAACTCGAGATATCGTGGCACCCGTAAATCAACTCGGTGTTCTGAGAAAAACGCTCTCAAAGTTTGACAGTTCGCTTTGCGCATGGCAAAATTTTCAGCTTAAATTGTCTGTAACTTACTTTAATCATAAAATATCATCATAAAACTTTCAGGAGTGATTTAAAGTCATCTTTTAAGTTGATTCAATAAATTTTCTGTAACATGAAATTTTGAGATATTCTACATGTATGTATGATGTGAACTATTTTGTTACCTTCAGAAAAATGATTCTCGAATGGATCAATTCAGCATTGCTCTATATCTTGAGTTCAGGATTCAGGATTTGAGATATTCTTCATGTTTAGATTGTTTAGAACCATTAAAATAAACTTAAAGTGTTTTATTCTTTTTTTAATTTTTCAATACTTTTTAAGCAAATTAGTATTTATTAATCGATGTAAATGCATTCAATTTTCATCAGTATTATACAACATTAAAAACTTTATTTTCGAGCGGGGTTTGACCTTTTCTTAGCTAGGTATCTCCCATTTTGTGTTAGGTATGTTAATTTTTTTTTCAAATGAAAATTTAAAAGGTTAATTTTTAAGTCACTTTAACGCATAAAACACCTGAAAATGAATTCAAAGGATTGGTTATTTACAAATATTTCTTAATAAATTCTTCCATTTTGTTAGACTATTTTTTTTTAGGCCGTTGCAAATATTTTTCAAAGTTTATGCCCCCCCCCCTTCAAAATCGGTTTGAAAAATCAGGGGGCAAACAATGTTCAAAATGTTTAAGGAAATAGAAGTCTTACCTCCTGAAAATAGCTTGAAATGCATTTTCCTGCGTTTAAAATCATATTTAGCATGTCTGGGATCGATCAAAAATATTTTCCATTTTTGTGGAATTTCAATTTACAACACCGCAAAAAGTTTTTTTTTCGGCGAAAAAAATATCTCTTCAATACCTGGATATTTTGAAAACTAATGATTTCAAAATAACTAGGCAGGTGTAAATTGCACTTTAAAACACTTTTTTCATTGAAATGTTGAGACCATGGCTTGTTATTTCCTTTTTTTTATTTTTTTTACTCCCCCCTCGACCCCGACCAGAGTCGAGGGACATAAACTTAAAAAAAATATTTTCAACGGCCTTACTACAAAACATTTGTTACACAGTAAAAAGTGTGTAAATTTGGCAGGTGTAGTATTGAAAGGTTTAAATAGTACCTTTATTATGATGTAATATAACCTCAAATTCAGACTGAAAAGTGGCATAAAATCGAAAAAGTGGTAAATTTACACATTTTCTAATGGAAAATTACACAATTTTTCTTATATAAAAATGTGCTCAATTCCAAACGATATTTTACCTTGTAATTTCCGCATGGTTTTCGGAAATGTCTGGGCTAGAGCGTCCAATTCTCCCGGGTTTTTAATTTCCCGGGTAACGGGAAAAATATTTTTGAAATCCCGGGAATTCCCTGGATTCCGGGATGTTTTTTTAACAGTCATAAAATCTATATTTTCATTATATTTGTTATGTTTTCAAACTTAAATCATAGAATCAGCTCAATTATATTAATTGGTGATAATCTACACTTCAATCTAAACAAAGATAACAGCTTTTAAATAGCTTAAGGGGTTACATAAATGTAAATCGGCATTAATGTCAGAGGTTGGTATGAAAACACATTTAAACTATTTGAAATCTATTTTCAAGACACTAAAATACATGTTTTCATCAATCAACAAAATAAATTTAAAAACTTTTGGTTGCACCATTGCCGAGATATAACAAATTGAAGTTGGCAGTTTAAAAAAAATGGGTGCCACGATATCTCAACACTGCTTTGACCAAATCGGCTCATAATTTTGGTGAAAACTGGTTAAACTGGTTCTGTGTGCTTGACGAAGGCCGATATTCAAAAAAGTTCATTTTTAAATAAGATAAACATATTTTTCATGTTTTTCATATAAAAGCAAGAGAGCTTTTGTTTCTTGCATTTTTCAAATATGCAAAATTCAAAAATCGGGCATCGTCATGCACCCGGGAGGTCTAGTGATTCTTCTCCCCAATTTCAGCCAAATTGATCCATCCTATCTTGAGAAAAAAAATGTTCACAAAGTTTGACAGTTTGCTTTGCGCATGGCAAAATTTTGTGCTTAAATCGTTTAATAATGAAATATCTTCATGAAACTTTCAGGAGTGATCATCTTTCAAGTGGGTTTGATAAATTTTCTGTAATAAGTTTTTTTGTTTCATTTTCTACATGTATGTAACCCCTTAAAACAATTTAAAAATATATATTTTTTGTTTTTTTTTTTTATTCTGCTTTGGGCAACTGGAGAAAACCGGGACTTAAGTCTGAATAGTTTAATATATTTTTTCCAATTTTTAAAATTATTAATATTCATAAATGTAATAACCAGTCTCTTAAAAATATAGAAATATTTCAAGCACTAGGAATTTTGTAAATCTGTAAACTCAAATTTAACAATTTTCACTAATAAGCCAATTATTATGTATTCAACTATTAATGTATTTCTACAAAAAAATATATCTCCTGGCCAAAATTTGATTTTTATTTTCAATTTCGGGAATTCCCCGGACAAATTATAAAAAAAATCCGGGATTCGGGAATTCCCGGTTTTGGAATAATCCCGAGATTTTTGTCCTGGGAATTCCTGGGATGGACGCACTAGTTATTTTTGCATTTTTTTTACCAGTAAACTATCTCCTCAGTTCGAACAAATCAGCTGTTGAAAGGTAGTCCATATCTGAGCTCAGGTTAACAACTGCAGCAATGTTATTGTTAAAGCAATCTAATGAAATGACTGCAAGTTTTACTCGATTTTTTTTCAAAACAATAATTTAAAGAAGTTTTTCAAGGGTTTATGTCGATAAAAAAAGTCTGGCACAAGCTTAAAATTGTTTTTGAAATTCAGACAATTATGTTCATCTGGCATCCCTGGTTATATTTTACCAAATTACTGTATTTTGAGAAAACTTTACATGATTACAGCCATCTTACCATTTTTAAGTTCAACATGTAGTTCCAACGAGTATAGTTATAGTTCTAGAAATACGTTTTTTGAAATTAAGTAATAAAAAGCTTCATAAGAAAAGTGCAAGCAAGTAAACAGTTTTGCAAAAAAATCGAAAATAAATCATTTCTCTATAGAACCACTTCCTCGTTGAGTGGATGGAATTTTCCACAGATTTCCACGAAGGAAAAAGGACGTACGCAGCGAGAACAAACCATGACGGCGCATAGGACAATGATGATGATGATGATGATGATGACGGGAAATGTGAAATATTTTACGATTTTCGGGCTCTGCGGCATAATATTTTGCTTCCGCAGACAGCGCACACACGCACCGAAGAGTCTCCGCCCGAGGAGTATCTTCCGGAGTGCGTTCCGAAACAGAGGTAAAAGGAATTTTGGACCCGTGACCGGGTCAGGTTTGAGGGGTAATTTGTAAAGGGCTTTTTATTAGGCTTAAGGGGTTATGTTCTTGTCATGTTATATGTTTTGCAAGTTATTTGAAGAATTTTGTCTTGAAAAAAGGACAGAATATTTTTATCAATTTCAAACTCAAAATTACATGTAACCCTTCAAAACTCCCTGATTTGTAACCCGTCAGCGTTAATTTAAAAATGGCGTCTCTTGGATGCTATTAGCGCATGGTGTCACTTTGGATAACTTTGATAACAAACCCTAAACAAACCTTATACTGATAATTTGTGTGAGCACGTACGAGTGTCAATCAATCAACCGCACAGACGGAACTTAAATCCAGCCCCGTCGATTGACACGTGTGTGTCAATATGTCCACGTGTTTCAGTGGTTGGGTCCAGCTCAGAAGACACGTTCGCTGTGTGGTTGATTTATGTCTAGCGGTGTTGTTTGCACGAATAAACTTCTTGCAAAGGTAGTGGGGGTCAGGAGTTGAAGGTGTTAATCATTGTGTTTAATTTTGGATAAATTGCTGACATTAGAGAAACATAATTGGTGCTTTTAAGAAGATTTCTATTCAATAATCTACTTTAAAAAGTTAATTTGCATAATTAAAAACTATCTCTCAATGATTTTACTTCAGGAGTTGAAAGATTACTTTAAAAAAGTAATGATTAGAATTTTATTTGTGGGTCAAATTAGGCATGATAGATAACATTTTCTGCACAATACTTTATCATTTTGAAAACTGATCACTTAACAATTAATTATTTTGAAAACTAATGATTGCAAAACACGTAAATGAATTATGTTACCTTTTTTGCCCTACCTTGTTTTTTCCGAGTCAAAGGACTTCGAAAAATATTTGCATCAGCCTAAGCTTGCCATTGATGACAAAATATCAACTTAAGGTGAAACGGGAAGGCAGCGCCATTTAAATTCCACAACTCGAGTTTTTGGAAGCAATTTTATGGAAAATGCCGTAGCTTAAACACATTTTGTCGGTTGCAGACGATAAACATACCGATAGCAAGCAATTCCGTAATTAAGTTACACAGCTAAAAAAGTAGTAATCCAGCTGCGTGTAAAAGGCCTGGGTGTAAAATAATTTTTGCATTATTTTATGAAATTATGTGTAATATTACACCCTGAAATATGTAGCCCATCAGTATGGGAAACCTACTTAACCGAAATGTCAAGCTCATATATACGTTTATCCTTACAGCTATTCATCGGTCGGATGGCCGAGTGGGCTAAGGCGCCAGTCCTTACTGTTGGTGCTGGGTTTGAATCCCGTTGGTTTTAACTTTTTTTGTGTTTGCAAAAATTGTACATGCAGTGTGTAATATTAAGTGTTTATTTTGACGAAGGTGATGTGCATGCTTTTGCATGTGATTTTACCATCGGATTTTTTGCTGTGTAGGTGGATTGTGTTACTTGTATGATAAAAACCATAAGGATGAGAAAAAATAATATTTCTGACAAGAATTCCAAATTTAAATTGCTCTGAAAATGTGCCAACTGATCTTCTTTTCCACAATTTGCAGCTCTCAGTAAAAACATTCTTTTCATCTGAATGAAATCATCCAATAAAGGCCAGAGTTCTCTCCTCCCCTCTTGGGAATGACATCAGAAATGCTACCAATGCAAGGAATGGGCATGTTACACTTCAAACGAGCATCCAGCAGTCAGTGTGTCATCTACCTGGCAAGAGTTGGTGAAGAGTTATAATCGTATTATGCTAATGCCTATTTATGTTTGTCCTCCTTTGTGTCAAGTGATAAAATTAGAACAAAAAAAAATGCTTCCAGTGTTATCAGAATTTACATAATCTTTCGATTGATCAATCAATTTCAATTTAAACTCGTTCTCTGAACAATTCCACTTTACGTTCATTACGATAATTTGAAAGGTAAAATGTGGCAAAGAAAAAGAGGAATTTTCCCTTTCGGTTAACCACAGCCGGTTGCGGTTTTCGCTCAAGTGCACATGATATTGATTCCAATCCCCCGGAGAAGAAATTTCCCAAACCCAAGACACGCTCTCAATTGACTGCTTTGTGGTTTGCCACACCAGGAAAATCATCATCTTGTTTCGACAGTTTTCAGCTGGTTCTGGTCGAATTGTTTTCCGGTTTTACACATTCCCTCTTACTTCCTTTTTTTTACTTTTCGGAATACCTGAAGTGGTTGGTTCTGTGTGGGGGAAGTATCCCATAATTGGTCTTCAAGGATCCTTCCCCGGTCGAAGTCGACCATCGATTCTGTGCATACCTGGAAATAGAAGAAAAGGAGAAATTGGTTAGTTTACTGCTGCAGACAGTCGAGTTATTTAAATCTTCGGGGAAAGTTCCACTCAAACGCATCGGAATCCGGCGAACCATGACTGTTTCCGGTTCGTCGGTGGAAATAACTTTGACAATTTGGGTGGAAAATGGTTGGCCCAATTGGAAATTAACTTTGATTTTAAAATTAGGCAAAATAAAACTAAAAATGTTCATAAAAAGAACCAACCCTTTCAAACCGGATGGTGGTGTGGGGGGAAAACAATTTTGCAAAGAATTTCACTTTCCATCACCCTCGAAAAAGTGGGGCTGAGGAACATTTTGCGGTCAAGTGGAGCGGAACGCCACCGCAGCATTTTTTTGCGCGCTCCACCGGTGGCCCTTTTTCCAATCATCCTCCACCTCCGCTTGCTTTAAGCTATCGATTTGAGTTTAATCTTTCCCGGGAGTGATGCTGGAAGGAGAGTATACTTTGAATTTAACCTGTTCATCCTGCCATCACACCCCTCCACCTTGGTTGCGATGGCTTTCGAAAGGGCACGTTTTACATGGTTTATAGATTTTGAGGGATATTTTTTTTAATTAACGGATTTTGCGCATGGTTGGTGATGCGAAGCTGTTAATTTGCTGCGGTTCTGGTATTCAATTAATATTTTTTTCGAAAAAACCACAGCGTGTCGAAATCAATTAAATTGTACAGCTTTTTCTAGTTTAACCTATAGTTTCTATCAAAAATATGAAAAAATCACTATTTACTGTCACTTTTCGAATCATAACTAATTGTTAAGTTAATCCATAGTTTCAAAATCAAATCCACTGTTTATATATTTTAAAAAACGGCAATTATTTTTAAGTCCAAGGAAACATTCAAAAACTGTAAATTAATTTGATTTGAACGTTTGTTGAATTTGGAATCTGAAATTCTGGTTTTCATGCAAATAAATATGGGGCCAAACTAAGTTTTCAACAAATTTTGAAAAGTTTCAAGTTTCAAAAGTTATTTAACTCTGATTATCCAAATATTGATAAACATGATTTTTTTAAATACTCTCAGTGTCATGGTTTCTGTGACTTAACATCATAACATAAGTTACAGTTTTCAAGTGTTATTGAAACAGAATTCAAAAATATCTTAGATTTTTATGTAGTGAGATGAACACGATTCTTAGCATATTTAAAAAAGTCAGTTATTCATTTTTTATGGCAACAAAAATTGATTTTATATGCATAACTAACAGGGTTGTTAAAATATCAAAATATCAGCTCTCAGCAACTGCAATTATCCCGCCTGAATATTCATGCCTCAAATACAACTGCTCTTCTCTCTTCATTGAAACTCTCAGCGCCGACCATAGCCGAACACGTTTTCGTGCTTGCCCTCTCGCGATTGACATTTTCCTTTTCTCTCTCATTCCCGCTTCCACGATCATCCTACCGCAAAAGCGTTCAACCACAAAAGCCGCCACAAAACCAATTTCGCAAACGCAGTTTGACGGGACGTCATGCGTGGTCGGCTCCTAATCGCCATCTCGCGTTCTCTCATTGCAGTTTTTGGAGAGATTGAGACACTCATCGGTGAGAGCGCATAGTCGGGGTAAAGGGGAAGAGTGATAGAGAGAGAATGACATCGCTGGGAATCACGAGACACAAGAAGAGATCTCACAAGCTATAGTGACGGCCACTATACTCTCGGATATTTTTGGTGCAGAGATAATCTATTGATAGCTTTTTTATCACTCATTTGCAACACTGATAACTTATGTACCAATGAACTTTACTAAAACTTTGTATTCTCTTAACATATTTTATTATAATTGTTTATGTTTATAAAAAGTTAATGGCCTTTGTGAATTAAACATTGAATTGTAAAGTATTTAAATTAAACATTAAAAGTAACCATGCTTATATTCAATTTTGAGTAATACATTTATTTTGCTTTCTTTAAGGCTAAAATTTAGACTATTGAAGTTACCGCTGATAAAAAAAAACTAATAAAAAACGTACATGGAACTGGGGTGGCTTACTTCAGTCCATATTTTAAAAATAAAACTCTTGAGCCAAGACGTACCATTTGAGAAATATTTGAAAAATATATAGACATCCTATCAATCTAACCCCCGTTATTAGATTAAGTATGCAAGTAGAAGACGAAAGACGTATCGGCCAAGATATTAAAATATGTAGCGGAAAAAAAATTAAAAAGGGTTGAGGTTCTCGACCTGATTTCATCCCTTAGGAAAAATCAATCATTTTTGCATTCTTTGCATTCTTAGACAAAAGTGTCCAACTTTAAATTTCACATTATGTTCTCACTCTTAACCAAATGTTCACTTAAAGTACATCACCTGAAAATGTTGCCTTTCTCCACTCAGTAACAATATATCCGGGAATTGGCTCCTAAACTTAAGATTATTGGACAAGTATAATTAACTTCGAATGTGTTTTACAAAAAGAATTGTTTTTAATGATCTTTGTAATTGTGTGAAAATATAAAAAAAATATTGCTGTTGTAATCATTTTGCATCATGATTTATTTTCCGAAATCTTAGAATCAACAAAAAAATATGGCAATATTTTTCAGGAAATGGTCACAGATTATGTGTCACAAAAAATGTGTCATTTTACATTAGGGACTGATGAATTTTCATCAGTTTCTGTTGAATTTTCATAAGGTTCACATTTTTACACTTTTTTTAAAGTAAAATTAATCAAAAAAGGGTAATATTCAATTAAATTTTAAACCTTTCAAAATTCAACTATTTAACTATGAAGGCTCAAATGTCAAAAATATTTATTTTTTTCAGCACGGTGGTTTGGTTCCGTTGGCAGATCGGTGATGCGTTCTTACGGTATGAGATTCGGACTCATTGGGGTTCAATTCCCCGGCGGAATACAGTGCACATTTTTTTCGCAAATTATCTTCTTTATTCAATGTTTATCACTTTCCAATGTTTCTCACCATGAGACATGTGTTGCTCTATTTTAAAAGCTTTTGAAATGTAAGCCTCGTTTAACAACTAATCGAAAAACAAGAAATTTCAAAAAAGTTTGAAATTTAAAACAATTAAAATCAACTTTCCCAAATATCATCAGTTGAAAAATTATGGAAATTAAGAGGATTATTTATTATAGTAAAAAAAAAGTTCAACTACTTTTTTAGCTAAATTCAATTAAAACTTATCATTTTTTATAATAGTTTTGCATTTTAGGACCACAGATCGGTAAAAGTTCAGGTTATTTTTTGAAAAACTTATTTATTTTTTTTTATAGAAGCATAACTGTAATTATTTATGTATGACGTAAAAAGGTGACATATTTGTGATTCTTCTGTTCCGATTTTTTTGAAATAAAATTTGAAATTTTGATAATTGTAAATGAAATTTGTATCTGTATCAAGAAAAACTCTCGGAGGATTTTTAATGTTGACATAAGTTTCTCTATCTCTGCTTGGTATTTCTTCCTCACCACTGAGGTAAGGCTATAGTCCATAAGATTGATTTGACCCTCGCTGTTACCGATTTAATTTTGATGATTTTTATTTTTGTAAATATAAATCTTTTATTAATCAGTAAAAGCAAAAACAATGTTCTTTGCTCCAAAATCAATGAAACAAGTTACAACTATCTGAAGCATTTGATAATTTTATAAAAATATAATTTCCAAATAAGTTAAGTATTTGCATTCAAAGTACTTCTACAACATCTGCAAGATTTTTTTTTTCAATAAACATAGCATGTGTCAATAAACACAACTTTAACAAAAAAAAAAAAAAGAAATAGTTGTACATATAAATTCTATTAATTCTAGATTGGCATAATTCAATCAATCTCATTATAATTTGATCGAAATTATAAACATTATTTGGTAGCTGAATTTCAGTTTGAATATACTGTTTACCGATTAACTTGATTAGCTGATATTTTTTACAAAAAGACAAATTAAAAAAAAATCACAAAAAAGCAACATTAGTTTCTGAGTCAAAAGTTATAAATGAATAATTATCTACCAACTCACACGAAATTGGGAAAAGTTGCCCCGACCTCTCTTCGATTTTCGTGAAACTGTGTCCTATGGGAGAGCTTTTGTTCCTGATCACGAATCCGAGGTCCGTTATTTTATATCTCGTAATGGAGGGGCGGTACGATTTGATATTTGATGGCGTACCCAGAATTCCAAAAAAAAAAAACGTATTTTTCATCGAAAAAACACTACAAATGTTTAAAACTCTGCCATTTTCCCTTACTCGACTGTTAAAAATTTTGGAACATGTCAGTTTAAGGGAAATGTCATGTACTTTTCGAATCTACATTGACTCAGAATGGTATTTTTTTCATTTAGAACAAAAAAAAAATGTTTTACAAATTTCGTGTTTTTTTTCTTCTAATTATTCAGGGTTATTTTTTAAGAGTGTGACAATGTTCTACAAAGTTGTAGAGCAGACAATGAAACAAAAAATGATGCATAAACATAAGGGGTTTGCTTATAAACATCACGAGTTATCGCGATTTTACTAAAAAAATTTTTGCAAAAGTTATTCCTTGCGTTTCTCTTTGTTTCGTCGTCCGTGCCTGTCGCGGGTGACGATGAACGGCCATGATCAACGACGACCAACTTTTTCGAAACTTTTTTTTCATAGAATCGTGATAACTCGTGACGTTTATAAGCAAACCCCACCATTAATGCTTCGATATTTTGAAAACTAATGATTGCAATACAACTGGGGAAGTGTAAAACAATTTTTGAAACTCTTTTATGGTTAAAATGTTTATACCTTGGTTTGTTATTTAATTTATTATTTATTTTTTGCGACTTTGGCCAGAGTAAAAGGATATTAACTTTAACAAAAAATGGTACGGCCCTTATTTATAAAAGTCCAATGTGAAGTAACTTATAAAATTACACAATTCTAAAAAAAAACCCTTTTCATCTAAATTTTGAAAAAGAGCGAAAGAGCCGTTCAAAAGAGCGAACGAAAATGAGCGGCTCCTTAAAAAGAGCGGTTTTGCCCATATCTATTGTTTTGTGATTTTTGAGCAGTGTTGGAATTTTTTCCTCCGTTCTCGGGCCTAATTGCCCGGGAACGAAAAGTAGGACGAATGATTTTTAGCAATGCTGAGTTAACTTTTGATCTTAAATTTGCAAGAAACACAGCGATTTTTAGTGTCAACACGGTTTATACAATTTCTAAAATATTCGCTCAGAAAAATTAAAACCATAATCCCACACACGTCAGCGCAAAAGTCCGCTCGCACAATCTCTTCAGCGCCAACAACACAATTTCAATTATGTTTATGCAAATCAGAGGGTTGGAGAAATCTTCCTCCTTTCATCGCCGCTGCATATCGCCATCACCGCCAGTAAAACTGTCAGTAGGAGGAGGAGGACAACACAACACAACATGATACAATCTCCCAGTAATGGCCGAGAAGCAGCTTCATTTATCTGGGTGCTGGGCGTCAAAAGATAAAAAAGTGAGCTTTTTGAAAAGATATCTGGTTGGTGGGATGTCGGGGGTTGGAGTCAAAATGTGTTAGTTCGCTAAACGAGCGAGATATTTCAAAGTCAAATTGGATGAAATAGAAATGCAAATGCTGGTTTTTTGCGCTTGACTCTTTATTTTTCGCCGTCACTTTGAGAGGCGAAAGGGTTGATTGAGGGGGGCGGAAGTATAAAGCACAAAAGCTCTCACATTACAGAACAGAAAGAAACGCGAAAGCACGTGGGCGGTTCAAGGGGGGTTGAACCGTTTTTCATCCTGTTTCGTTTCTATTTTCGCCCTATTTTGAACCCAAAATAGGTGCATCCACTATTTCGACAAGAGTTACACACTGGGATTCACACGAGGACTCGTTGTGGCCTGTCATGGTACATGATGGCAAGCAATACTGTATGTCATGGCTCGTTAGTATAATAGAAGCTTCTAGGGGGGAAAAACTCTTTAGTAGCGAACTAGTTGCCAGTACCCCTCACTAGAATTTGATGGTGGAAGCTCAAGGATAACAACGAAATTGTGTGTGTTTTTTGATAATACAATCTTCAAATCAGTTCTGGAGTTGATTCTAGGATTTTGCTTCTCTTCTTTCTTGAATTGCAGCAAAACCTGCTGAAAAAGAAAAAATAACCGACACGAACAGATTAAATTAGCGAAAAATTTTCCTTCCACGCTTCATGCTTGTTCTGGCCGCAGGTAAAAAGGATGCATTTTCTCACTGGCCACGCCACGTGTAAACATTGCAATCCTCCACCACGGGGAACAGAGATGGGGAAGGGCACAATTCCAGGGAAAAAACAGAAAATTTGCAATTCCAAAATGCGCTGTCTGAATCTGCTTTTCCGCGGTGGAAGGATATTCTGGTGGGAATTCTGAGGAGTTCGATCCGGATCAAGGCGGTTTTAATTATTCCGATTTTTTGTGGCGTCGAAGTTGATTTTAAGAGTTACAAACAACTGTAATGGCGGGTGACATATCTTACAAGAAGAAAACTAGTTGTCATAAACAAATAAACAGTCTTTACTTCTCAACAAATAGATAAGTATTATTTAAAACAAGCCTTACCCGAAAAACTTCGTTCTGCCTTTTTTTCGTTTGTTGACGTTTTTAACTTTTTTGCTTATTCAGCCTCTTGTGATCTAAATTTGATTTTACGTAACTTTTCCCATACAATCTGCAGATTTTCCGGAATCGGTTCCAGAGTGGCCAAACTTGTAACTTTTTGGAGTAAGAACCTTCCTTGGACTTAAACGAACCCAACGCAACAAAGACCACCTCGATCCGACATTCCGTGTTAAATTGATTCGCGTTTGAACAAAACCATCGAAATTTTTTATATTATTTAAAATAAATTCCTTTCAAATTTATGATACGATTTTTGGCTTCTCTGTAGATAACTTTATTTATTTTTATGAAACCGTTTAAAAAATCTTTAAACACACAATCACCTCTTCAAACAAAGGAGTTACATAACTCAAGATTTTGTTACCAAAAGATTTGCAGAGTAAACTCTTTCTATCACACCCTCAAAAACAAGGCATAAATCCCTCGTTTCCAACACTCCCCGCCACAAATCTCATCATTTAAATATTCATATCCTTCAAACGTTATGTAAATTGTAAGCAATAGGCAGCTCCGTGATATTCGCGAAGCTTTTCCTCCTTCGACTTCCTTGGGAAATCTCCATTCCGCACCCTCAACTCCTGGAAAAAGTAAGCTTCGTCAGCACAATAAACGACCACACGCCCAAATTGGGGATGAATACCAAACAGAAAGCTAGATTTCCAGGATTTACCCCTTTCTTTTCCCCTCACAACTTTCAACAATGTGTTTGCCGCCAGAATAATTGCCAAGAGCTTGAGGGTTCAAGGGAGCTTAGGCAGCGTGTTTACTTTAGTGGTTGCTCGCCAAAGTCTCAGGCTCTCTTAACCGGGTTTTCCGCGAAAACGTGCTGATTCGCACAGATTGTTACGCAAACATAAACGCACAAAAGTCAGATAATTACAACCACCCTCTTCACCCACCCCTTCAGCTTATGCCAGCGAGCCATGAATTTATAATAAATCTGAGCTAATTTAGACCTCCGATTTAACCGCTCGCTAATCAGAGTATTTTATGCTTGTTTTGCCACCAATTAGAGCTGGGAGCGCTGCCACGACCTCCCCCCCACCCCCTTCATCCTCCCATTCCCCCTTATCAAACTAGAGAGGCAGTCAATAAGCAGCTTCGTTTTTCGGGGTAGGGGAGGATGGAAAATTTGAAGCATTTTAGAGGGGGTAGTTTCGGTGTCAACCTGGAGCTGCACTCTCGCGTAATTCGTTTTCGATCCCGCACAGATGGCAGCCAAAATGCATGTGGTTTCGCGAGCGCGCTCTTTTCTAGTTTGTGATGCCGTGCATGTGGGTGTGTGTGAGCTTTTCAATTAATTTGATATCATTTTGATTGAAATTGCTTCCACCAACAGGGTACCGCGCAGGAGGTTGCTCTCCTCCCAGGTGGATTGGTTTTGACTCACGTGAGTGGGTTGTGTAATTTTGGCTCGAATTGGGCGAGCCATGGTTTAGGGTCTGGTGGGAGAGTTTCACAAATTGTTATGCTAAAATATTGTTTAAGACTAACATTTCAAAAGGGCAAAACATTCAATATTAAGCCCTTTTTAAATGTTTGTCTTATTTAAAAAAATTCGAAAATATTTTTTTCGAAAAGATCGGAAAATTTCCCAAATGTTTCAAATTTTAACATTGTAAATCGGACCATTAGTTGCTGAGATATCGACATTAGAAAATGGTGCGTTGTTTGGGTGAGACTTAGAAAACATCAATTTTCCTGTTTTTAAACACTTGCATGGCAATATCTCAGCAACTAAGTTCAAAAAAGCAAAATATAGAGAATTTTCTCAGCTTTTCAAAAATATTTTTGCAAAAGTGTGCTAACATGTGCACTAATTGAAAAAAAAATGAAAAACTTCGACTATTTTCAAAAAAGTCACCTAGAAATGGATTTATCTTGAAAACGGTGTACTTTATCAAAATTTCAAAAGTATTTTTTGATTGCAAATTTGATTTAACATCGAAAAATGCAGTTGAAAAATGTTTGCGACCAATATTGGGACCATCCATAAACCACGTGGACACTTTAGGGGGGGGGGTATGGCGATTGTCCACGCTCCATACAAAAAAGATTTTTTTTGTATGGACAATTGTCCACGAAGGGGGGGGGGCGGATACGAGACTCCCAAAAAAGTGTCCACGTGGTTTATGGATGGTCCCATTTCGATTTTTTGAAAAAAAAACAGTGTTGATTCAAAAATTCATAACTCGGTCAAAGAGTTTTTGCACATTCTGGAAATTTCTGAAAAGCTGGCATTTTATGTCCCCTAAAACATATAAAAAAAAGAGATTTTTTTTTGCAAATCTTTTAGTGACAAAAAGTTTAATAAAAAATCCCAAATTTTTTTATCGTGTATATTTTTTTCAGTTTAACTTTGCCATAGACACCAAATCGATTAAATTTTTTTTCAAAAGATACAGATTTTTGAATTTTCATGCATCATTTTTGTATGGACAGCTTCCAAATTTGTATGGAAAATTATATGGACAAAATAATGATGCAAAATGGATTCTTTGGGCATACTGAAGGCGCCAAAAAAGTTTCAGTCGGATAAAAAAATACAAAAATTTAAATTGAAGAAAATAGACTGATTTCGTAGAGAATTGCGCAGGAGTCTTCACCCAAAATTTCAGCAAATTTGGTCCGTCCCATCTCGAGATATCGTGGCACCCGTAAATCAACTCGGTGTTTAGAAAAAACGCTCAGAAAGTTAGACAGTTTGCTTAGCGCATGGCAAAATTCTAAGCTTAAATCGTCTGTTTTTTTTTGTAAAATTCTGTTAATCAATTTAATTATATAATATCTTCATAACACTTTCAACAGTGCTTGAAGATCAGTGGTTTTCATAAATTTTCTGTAATATGAAATTTTGCGATTTTCTACATGTATGTAACCCCTTAAAAAAACATTTTGCTTAGAACACACTTTTTTTTAAATTTCAACCGTGATTCAGTCCTGGGACTACAATTTCCGGGGATAAAAAAAGGTTAAAAATATTGAACGCATGCTCAGGTTTTATGTTATACTTTATCACACAGAAACAGATAACAAGTTGATTATTTAGTAATCGATAAGAATTTTAAAGCATTAAAATTTTTATTCGGCATATATCAGCTATCATTTGGCATATTAGGGAAAATTGTTAAAATTTTAGTTATTATGCCTAGCGCTTTAAAAAAAATGATTTAATTTTACATACACAGCAAAAAATCCGATGGTAAAATCGCATGCAAAAGCATGCACATCACCTTCGTCAAAAAAGACACTTAATATTACACGCTGCATGTACAATTTTTGTAAACACAAAAAAAAGTTGCAACAGACGGGACTCAAACCAAGCACCTACAGTAAGGACTGGCGCCTTAGCCCGCTCGGCCATCAGACCGATAAAAAATGGAAAGGATAAACGTATATGTGAGCTTGACATTTCGATAAAGTAGGTTTCTCATACTGATGGGCTACATATTTCATGGTGTAATATTACACAGAATTTCATAGAATAATGCAAAATTTATTTTACACCCAGGCCTTTTACACGCAGCTGGATTACTACTTCATTTGCTGTGTATTTTTAAAAGCGTTTTTATTATATTTACGTATTAAACGTATTTTTAAGATCATGAATATGAAAGATAATCATAACAAATTATATTTCATCGAATTAAGACAGCTGTTGATATTTTTTCCATAGTGTTTTGATTGACTTTATTAAAACAGGAACAGAACAATTAGTACGTACACTGATTTCCAAATTTATTGCTCTAAAATCTCTTTTAACTATTCAGAGTGTAGTGTCGATTTTCCCCAGCTGGCAGAAGTAACTCAAAGATATTTTTATAAAATATGTTTTATATATAATTTCTTTTAAACTATTTCTACGATTTTAAGCTTGAAAACATAATCAATACAATAAAAACATAGATTTTATAACTGTTTAAAAAAGTTCTCGGGATTTCAAAAATATTTTTTCCGTTTCCCGGGAAATTCAAAACCCGGAAAAATTGGACCCCCTAGCGCATCTTATCGATTAATGTAAATATATTGTTTTTAAAGTTGGCCTACTTCAGCCCGGAAGCTTAACCTGAAATAACCAAAACAAATCAAAATATTTACCAAGGCATGGCTAAACAGCTGTCATAGTTTACCTTATGTATTGAGCTTAATTCCACTTGACAGAAGCCTTAAACACATTGTTTTTCATTACTAATAGCGAAAATTTCCTGAAAATTTACGCTTCTTAGATTACATTTTGAAATAAGGGTACATCTTTTTATTAATAATTATGAACCCAGACAAACAGACTTGGTTATTTAGTCTATAAAGATTTCTTTTTTGCAGGATCTCGAGTTTTTTTTAATTTTTTTTAGTTAAATTTGATTAAATTCCATAGATATTTTTTTTTAAATAGTTTGTCAGCGATTTTCACCTCATATTTATTTTTTTTAAATCAGTCCATTTTATTTTATAATTTCAAAATTTTGTAAATAAATAGTTTTACTATTTTGCTCATATTCAAAAGGGCCATTTTAGGCAAATTTTGTTTTATTTAAATCCAAACTTCTCTTGTCTTATGTTTTTCTTCATTTGTATATGCATTTATCAAAAGTAGGGAATATTTGTAAAAACACGGCCAAAGTAAACCCAAACATTTTTTTCAAAGCATTGGCAAAGTCCCTTAAAACAAGTAAATTCATCGAACTCAATAAAAGCTTGGCTGGATCAAAATATTATGAATCGAGATGCCCCATCGCAGATTTATAGGTAGAACATTGCGTTTTTTTAATTTGAATTTTTCGGGTTTTTTGTACGGAGTTTTAACTGAACTGTCCTTATAGGTGAATCAATCATCAAAAAATATTATATCGTGATTGGAGAGAATAGTCATACCTCTTGAACCTTAAGCCTAATGTTTTGAAAATCGAAACAAATCTCGATTTACAAAAGATATTCCACTTTGAAGATATCACTATTTATGCAAACTTCGGGCGACCTTGGTCTTCTGTGACCGTGTATGTTGGTTTTTAAACGTGGTCTGTTCAAATCTGTTCAAAATACGTTCTAAAAATCAAAAACGAGTTAAAAACACAATTTATCGAAACAATATTTTTACTTATACAGATTCTTAGTCAGGCCTTAAAACCACATATTTCAATCAAAATGTTTTTTTTTTGCAAAATTTTTAATCAAAGCTCGTTTGCAGTTGGGGTGTGTCTTGGAGAGATAACTGAAAGATTTAAATGAGAGTATATGTTTTCACTGAAATGTAACAAGTTTCAATGAATCTTTCAGATTTAGATTAGATGAAGATTAAGAAAACAGGAATTTCGTACTGTTTTAAAGGTGACATTATGTTTTATAATTTAATTGTAATGTTCGAATGGGTGTGATACTATGAATCAGAAAAAACAGTAATTTACCAAAGTTTTAAGATCAGAAAATAAATATTTTTAACTAAGATCTTTCCAATAAAGAATAACCATTGTAAAGCTCTACATTCTACCCTAACTAATTCAAATTCAATCAACTTCTTCGCCACTTTCCCCAACCTACCTTCAAACCCACTTTAACCCCGCATAGAAAAAAAAAACGCTTCCGTCGTCACCAAATTTTGGTCCAGACCAATTTCAAAGCCAACTAACAACCGTCGGTACATCACGTACCGCGGGTGCACCCAAACCCTATTATAGAGTTGCATCAGCGGCGCACCGAATTGAATTGCCGTTTCCATTTTGCCGATTTAATCCAAAATCACTACCAGTCAACCATCGCACTAACCGAACCTGCGGGGCAATTTGGCAATTGATGCACGTGGGTTCGGTTTGACAGGTTGATTTTTTGTTTTGATTTAGATTATTTCGTCGGATGAACTGATCGACAACGCTGTCAGGAAAGCAACTCACTTTGGACGTGACAGTGCGTGTTGTTTGAATTGAGTGGTGAGCTTTTGTAACATTTCAAAACTGATTTTGATCGGTATGTGGTTTTTTACTCTGTGCTCTGCAATGACAGCTGCTGATGGATTCTGTCGAGCGCTGATGCAAGTTGATTGGCGTTTTGGGAGGTTTAGCTAAGTAATGAAATGTTCGTGATATGGACTGGTATCAGTCTTTAACTTTTATTTGAATATCTGAAACTCTAAGGACATTTCAGAGTGATCGAAAAATAATTAAATTATTAACAGGCATGTTGTTGCATTTTGATTTCATGCATATCCAATTTCGTAAAACAAAAGGCCAATCAATTTTTCTTTTTCGTCCTTGCTAAAAGCTGATGCAAATGTCACAAGCTGAGTGCATTTCGATGTTACTTTAATTTGAAAAAGATAAAAATAATTCACTGTGACAGTAAGTCCGAATCGAACGTGCATGTGGCCATCTGTCCCAATCAGTGCGGCGCATCAATCCTCAACCCGATCGAAGGATAATGAAGTTTGATCAACAACAACAGCAACTATCGATGCCAGGACACAAAAAAAGGACATACGCTGGACCAACCAGCGCTCGCCGGGCAGCCCCCACGCAGCTCAAGTAATAAACGATGACGTTAATGTAGTAATTAAATTATATTGCTGTGTTAAATTCACACAGCCCAGCTTCGACTTTAATTAATTAAACCGATGGACCATGAGCTGTTTCAGACATTTGCGATGGTGGCGCCATCTCCACCCACCCAGCAAGCAACGTTCCATCAGATGGCAGCACTGTTTCGCTGCGCTGGGTTGGCAACAATGTCCGGAATCATTAATATTATCACAGGCTAAACGTGACTTGCCCCTTCTTTCAAAAAATGAGTGAAAAGAGCGGGAAAAAAACTTCCGGATCATGCTGAGCTGTCCTGGGGGGCGGATATTGGATTTTTATAATGTTTTTTTTCGTGCTGGGAGATGAGAACTAAAATTTTAAAAGATGCTACATTGTCCTGATTGTGACAAGGAAAAACACAAATCATTTCGGAAGACAGCGTATTGTCCCGTTGAAATTCAGTACTTTCTGCGCTGGAACATCTTGAAACATCGTCAAAATAAACATTCATTAAAAATTTTCCAAAATTGACCCACTCCAGCAATGCTTTCGAATCGATTAACTGCACTGTCGAAAGTGCTATGTTTTCTGCTTTAAGGCTTAGCTGTCCAAAACACACAAACATTTAGCCCCCTACGTCCCATGTTCAGTTGGTCTCTTGGATATTCGGCGGTGTGGCTCTCCCAGAGCCTCGAGCTCCTTTTCGATTGCGGGCCAAAAGTCGAGCGCAGCGCTGCATAAATTACCAGCAACAACTTTAATCCCGATGCCACCGGTTGATAACGCTTGGCTGTGGGGGTTCTCTGAAAATTTTTAAAAGCATTTTGTGGATATTATGCGGAGGTTGAACAGTTTAATTTTGGAGAATTGAGGCAAAATTTAATTTTCTGAAAATTCGTTTGGTTTAAATTCTGATGTGCGAATAATTTCGAAAGTTTCATCAAGATATTATAGGACTCAGGTGAACATTTATGTGCTTTATGTGTGCAATTTGCAAAAAGTCTTAATGTTCAAAACCATTTTTTTAAATTGCCGTATTTCGCCAATGATTAGAATCACATTTTGGGCAGACAAAAAAAAATAATTTTAGGAATTGTTTTCTTTTAATATTAAAATTATGAAAGATTAATTTTTGCAGCTTCTGGTCAAACTTGAATTAATTTAAGAGTCTGATGATTAAAAACCGAGTATATCTTTGTTTTCATCAATTTATTTTATGATAGACCAACACAAAAAAACTACCTGGTGACAAAGGCAAGCTTATGGGAAATTTACGGAAAAAATATTTTTGAAACACAAAAAAAATTGTCAAGTGTCGTGCACTTTCTTTCAATTTTTCAAAAAGCCTCTTACAAGTTTGTCTCTGACTACACTGTTGTAACGGCTTGGAAATACAGCAAATTACAACAATATTAAAAAAAACATTCACCCTTCTCAGATGTTATACTCGACTGCAACTGTCTCCATCTACACAAAAATGGCTTATATAAGCCCAAAATAACTTGTCTACAAAGTCCCGTTGATATCAAAGAAGGTCAAGTTATAAATACCTGCAAATAAAATAAAATCTGATTCTAAATAATATAAAGGCCGGTATTAGAAATGAAACCGTTGATATATATAAAAAAAAATCATGAATTCCTTATATTCCTCCTGTTATATAAAGTCTAGTGTTTTTTTATTCTTTCTGTCTCCGATCATTCAAAATAGTCTAAAATCAGAAAATAAGACAAAAGCAAAATAAAATATGCAAAGCCTTATTTTAAAAATGTATTAGACTGGTACATAAAAAAAAAACATAATTCAAAATTTCAAGCCAGCTTCTCAAAAATTCCAAACAAAAAGTATCGCAAAATGCTTTAGAGCAATCCCCTGAGATTTCGGCAATTCGATTTTTTTGGTATTTTTTAATCCGGCTGAAACTTTTTTGGTGCCTTCGGTATGCCCAAAGAAGCCATTTTGCATCATTAATTCGTTCATATAATTTTCCATACAAAATGATATGAGAAAATTCAAAAACCTGTATCTTTTGAAGGAGTTTTTTGATCGATTTGGTGTCTTGGGCAAGGTTGTAGGTATGGATACGGACTACACTGGAAAAAACTGATACACGGTAAAAATTGTGATTTTTTACTTAACTTTTTTTCACTAAAACTTGATTTGCAAAAAAAAAAACATTTTCATTTTTTTTTTATTTTTGTTATGTTTTAGATTTCATCTTATGTCAACTTTTCAAAATTTTCTTGAATCGGCTAAACAGGGCTGAACATCTTTGACCGAGTTATGATTTTTTGAATCTTTACAGATTTAAAAAAAAAATCGAAACATTGGTCGCAAAATTTTTTCAACATCAGTTTTCGATTTAAAATCGAATTTGCAATCACAAAGCCCTTTAGTGAAATTTTGATAAAGTGCACCGTTTTCAAGTTAAAGCCATTTTTAGGTAACTTTTTATGAAAATAGTCGCCGTTATTTATTTTTTTAAATGAGTGCCCAATGTTCCCATCTTCGAAAAAAATATTTTTGAAATGCTGAGAAAATTCTCTATATTTTGCTTTTTTGGACTTTGTTGATACGACCTTTAGTTGCTGAGATATTGCCATGCAAAGGTTAAAAAACAGGAATATTGATGTTTTCTAAGTCTCACCCAAACAACCCACCATTTTCTAATGTCGATATCTCAGCAACTAATGGTCCGATTTACAATGTTAAAATATGAAACATTCGTAAAATATTCCGCTCTTTTCGAAAACAATATTTTCAAAAAATTAAATCCCGTTTGAAATTTTAGTCTTTTCTTGTTTTTTATGAAGAGTAACATTCGAATAAAAATAATAATATTTCATTATTTTTATCAAATTTTTGAATGTTCAGAGTGTCGTTAGTTATGGTTTTTTTGCAGCCTGTCAAAAATGTGATTTTTCTCGAAAAAAATAACATTTATAAAAAGATCGGAAATTATATGCTCTTTCTGATGGTGCATATAAAAACATGCGAAACATGGATCGCCAGTTGAACCAAAGTTTTGTAACATTAAGTTTAGATATTTTTAACATGCAATTTCAAAAGATCTATAGATCTAAGTTAAAAGTAAACTTTATTTTCAGACCAAATTCTTAAAAAATCTTTTCAAAATGACTGTTTTGGGGTTTTACCCCTAGATTATGATATCTACAAACTTTGTTTAATGTTTTTTTTTTTTTGCATTTTTGTAAGTATTTGTGATTTGCTAGAGAGTTTAGGTGTGAAAGTATTTTTATCAATCTTGAAAAATAAGATAAACTGCAAACTTAAAAAAGGAGTACCGTCATCCCTCGTATTCGAAACGGATTACAGATCGGCCGATGTTCAAAAAATCATAGAAAATCGATAGTTGAACATAATGATTTGCTTTTACCTTCATGTGAAAGCTTTTCTTGTGATCTTTCGATTGATGTATTGACCGACGGTATTTTTTTTTACGTTTTATATACATTTTTTAAAGAAAAACATTGCCCTTGAAATTCACAAATTTGGAACACTTTTTTCTTATAGATATAAACAAACTTTGGATCTATCCAGTATTACATATTTGTAACAAAATAATGACTTCACACATTGAAACCAATTAGACTCAAGCATAGTGATGTTCTATACATGGTCTGATAACTTTTTTTTGGGAAAATATTGATTGGATTCAAGGGTTCCACAATTGTGGGTGGCACAATTACATCTCGCAATTATGGAACAGGCAATTTGGAGGCAGTGTTTTGCTGCTCTGAATGAAATAGTCTTGAGATGCAATTCTTTGTTTTAAAAGTACTACTTTTACTAGTTTAATAGCAAGAGAATTTCCAAATAAAGGTTCTGAATATAGTAGGGTCGACAGAAAAGATGCATGTGACATGCTATTGACCAATTATCACAAAAGTGTTCCGAATTTGTGGATGTTCCGAATATGTCGGATGACTGTACTTTGTACTTAAAATACAATTGCAGTGGCTTAGAATTAAAATTTGGTGACATTCGGTCAAAAACCAATTGATTCATGCCTATTTGAAGTAACGGAATCGAAAGTGATAATCCTATACAAAATCAGCTGAACCCTAAAAAAAAGACTTTTGGAAGCACACAATCGAATTTTATAGGAGCAAATTTCGAAAAACATAGTGCGTCCATCCCGGGAATTCCCGGGACAAAAATCCCGGGATTTTTCCAAAACCGGGAATTCCCGAATCCCGGGATTTTTCATATTTTGTCCCGGGATTTCCCGAAATTGGAAACATATCAAATTTTGGTCTAGAAATTCAGATTTGGTTGTGGAAATTAGTAATCGATAAGCATTTTAAAGCATTAAAATTTGTATTCGGCATATAACAGCATTATGCCTTCAATGAACCTGTTTCTAGTATGTGCAGGGTTTTTGAACGTTGTTACCCCTTTTTCGATTTCCATTTGTCTCGTCCCCGTCTGAAGCATGATATTTTTAATTTTCTCAGGGAAGCATATGTGTTTTGACAAAGGTTTAGACCGGTTTATTTTTAGTTAGTTTTATTTATTTATTTATTTATTTATTTTTTACATTGTGCTAGTTTAGTTTGTTAGCTTAAGTTTGATTGTATATATCCTCTATGTCATTTGGATTGTAAAATCTGTTGATAATAAAAAATAAGAGGTTTTGTGCCTATTTGAGAAGGACCCATCGGTAGGCGTTCCACTCAAACGGGCTTTTCCCTCATATAAAACATAAAACATAAAACATAAAACATTAATTTGGCAGGGAAAATTGTTCAAATTTTCGTTTACAGATCCGCGAAAAATTTAGTAGAAAATATCTAAGGCGCAAATATTTTCTACTAAATTTTATTTATTTTAACAAAAAGACTTGTTATTATATTCACATATATTTATGACTTTGAACTTAAAAAAAGCATAATATTTTAAAAATTATTTAACCGGCATCTGGAGCAAATCAGGATAAAAGTAACCAATTAAGACAGCTGTTTAAGCTAATTTGTTTTTGAATAATGTTCTGATTGTTTTGATTGATTTTGATTACAACAGGAACAGATCAAAACAATTAGTACACCGATTTTCAAATTTATTCCTCTAAAATCTCCTGTACCTATTCAGACTGGAGTCCCGATTATCCCCAGTTGGTAGTTAGTTGGTAGTGACTTAAAGATAATTTTTAAAATATGTTTTTAAATATAAAACATAAAATTCTAAACTTATCCAAAGTGTTACATTGTCTGGTATAATTTTATTTCTTGTTGTTTTAAACACTTTCAATGAAATTGTATAAGCTTTTGTAGTTATATTATATAAATAAAAAAATAAAGAAATATATTCAAAGTTCTGGTTCAATTAAATTCCAAAGCACATGAAAGAACACATTTTTTCTATGTGTTTAAAACTATCTAAAGACTGCTATCCTTGTTCAGATTGAAGTGTAGCTTATCACCATTAACAGCTTTGAGCTAATTCTATGATTTAAGCTAGAAAAACGTAACAAATATAATGAAAACATAGATTTTATGACTGCTGCAACAATTTCCCGGGATCCCGGGAATTCCCGGGATTCAAAAAATATTTTTCCCGTTTCCCGGGAAATTTAAAACCCGGGAAAATTGGACGCCCTAGAAAAACAGGTAAAAAAAATCATTCAAAAAAGTTACCTTCAGGTGATTGGTGCCTTCCTCACATTCGTATAGTGAATACATTCAAAATTGATCTTTTTGATAGTTTTTGTCAAATTTCAAAAATATAAGAATTCTTGGAGAATTTGCCTAGTTGAAACATACCATCCAGTCATACAGTCCGCAGTCCTAACCTAGGACGACTCTTCTCATCGTAGCTTCGTCCACCCCACCTCCCCCTCCCGAGATAGAACAACATCGCGATAAGTATCTCTCCTGCAAGCTGGCAAGGACCGAGATTCGGACCGAGCTGCTCGCAGAACCTAGGATTATTGCACGCGATTGCTAATTCTGAGCGAACCACTACCACCAGTCGGTGAAGTGGCCTCGGGCCATTTGGTCGTTGAGTGTGCTGCCTGACAGAGTTCGGATTCGATATATGAGTGAACTGCTGCAACCGGGGATTTTCGACCCCCTGGCGGGGAGTGTTTTTTCCCCAACCGAAATGGTGTGACATTTTATGGCCATGACGAAAGGTGCCTTCGGGTGCTGGTGTTTGTGTGTGGCTACTGCGCCTGGTGGTATGCAAAACTTAAAGTTTAGGGGGAAAGCCACTTTAAAAAGTTTGAACTTTTTTTATCGATACCCCTGACAAAAAAAAGATGAGAACGTCGCCGACGAGCACACATAAAAGTTCCATCCACTTTAACTTGATTGCCTGGCGGGGGGAAACTCGGGGTGAGAACGGCTTGTACCTTTTTTTGGCCCATAAAAATGGCTCGCTCGGTGTGTTTGGCAAACTTTCCCCGGCGTGTTTCTGCACACAGTTGCTGGTCGGTTCGACACGTCAAGAATTGGCCATAAAATCTAGAACGTACAGCAATCTTGGGACCATCGAGAAAGGAAGAACGGTGGGGTTGGTGGGATTAGTCTTGGGTTATAATAAGTGTTCAAATGCCATGTTTAATGTTTAATGTTTAATGTTTAATGTTTAATGTTTAATGTTTAATGTTTAATGTTTAATGTTTAATGTTTAATGTTTAATGTTTAATGTTTAATGTTTAATGTTTAATGTTTAATGTTTAATGTTTAATGTTTAATGTTTAATGTTTAATGTTTAATGTTTAATGTTTAATGTTTAATGTTTAATGTTTAATGTTTAATGTTTAATGTTTAATGTTTAATGTTTAATGTTTAATGTTTAATGTTTAATGTTTAATGTTTAATGTTTAATGTTTAATGTTTAATGTTTAATGTTTAATGTTTAATGTTTAATGTTTAATGTTTAATGTTTCATGTTTCATGTTTCATGTTTCATGTTTCATGTTTAATGTTTAATGTTTAATGTTTAATGTTTAATGTTTAATGTTTAATGTTTAATGTTTAATGTTTAATGTTTAATGTTTAATGTTTAATGTTTAATGTTTAATGTTTAATGTTTAATGTTTAATGATTAATGTTTAATGTTTAATGTTTAATGTTTAATGTTTAATGTTTAATGTTTAATGTTTAATGTTTAATGTTTAATGTTTAATGTTTAATGTTTAATGTTTAATGTTTAATGTTTAATGTTTAATGTTTAATGTTTAATGTTTAATGTTTAATGTTTAATGTTTAATGTTTAATGTTTAATGTTTAATGTTTAATGTTTAATGTTTAATGTTTAATGTTTAATGTTTAATGTTTAATGTTTAATGTTTAATGTTTAATGTTTAATGTTTAATGTTTAATGTTTAATGTTTAATGTTTAATGTTTAATGTTTAATGTTTAATGTTTAATGTTTAATGTTTAATGTTTAATGTTTAATGTTTAATGTTTAATGTTTAATGTTTAATGTTTAATGTTTAATGTTTAATGTTTAATGTTTAATGTTTAATGTTTAATGTTTAATGTTTAATGTTTAATGTTTAATGTTTAATGTTTAATGTTTAATGTTTAATGTTTAATGTTTAATGTTTAATGTTTAATGTTTAATGTTTAATGTTTAATGTTTAATGTTTAATGTTTAATGTTTAATGTTTAATGTTTAATGTTTAATGTTTAATGTTTAATGTTTAATGTTTAATGTTTAATGTTTAATGTTTAATGTTTAATGTTTAATGTTTAATGTTTAATGTTTAATGTTTAATGTTTAATGTTTAATGTTTAATGTTTAATGTTTAATGTTTAATGTTTAATGTTTAATGTTTAATGTTTAATGTTTAATGTTTAATGTTTAATGTTTAATGTTTAATGTTTAATGTTTAATGTTTAATGTTTAATGTTTAATGTTTAATGTTTAATGTTTAATGTTTAATGTTTAATGTTTAATGTTTAATGTTTAATGTTTAATGTTTAATGTTTAATGTTTAATGTTTAATGTTTAATGTTTAATGTTTAATGTTTAATGTTTAATGTTTAATGTTTAATGTTTAATGTTTAATGTTTAATGTTTAATGTTTAATGTTTAATGTTTAATGTTTAATGTTTAATGTTTAATGTTTAATGTTTAATGTTTAATGTTTAATGTTTAATGTTTAATGTTTAATGTTTAATGTTTAATGTTTAATGTTGAATTGCTCAAAACTCGACCACACCGTGCAAAAGAAAGCTCATAAGAAAAAAACTCCACAAGGCTGTAAAACTACTAAGGAACGATTGCCAAGTCCACACCGAACCCCCATCTCACGGTGGCCATCCAGTTTGACCTCCGCCTTGGCCATTGGCCACGCGTGACGTAACTTTTCTTCATCATCTTTGGCCTGCTTCTTCTTCGGGACACTTGGCAAAGCTTTTAGTGCCTAACTTGTTGAATTATTGATTGGAATGGCTTTTTCGGTGGGAAGTGGGGGGAGGAGACCCGCACCCATCTAGAGAGAGTAATGTGTGTTGTCCAAGTGTTGTAATCCGTTCGGTAAAGTTTGTAGAGGGGGACTTACAGTCGGAAATGGCTTTTTGGCTGACTCTCCAGTTTGAAACGTACCTGGAAGAAGAAAAAGAAGGAGAAATGCGACACAGGATTAGTTTTGGAGAGCTTTTCGGGGGATTTCTATTTTTGGGGTGGGAATAATTGAAACTTTGAATAATGGATAGGCGACTGTTTATTAGTTTTCCAATGTTGAGTTCAAAGTTTTCTTTGTGAGAATTGAGTTGAACAAGCTGGAACTTGTAGTTGAAGTCAAAGTTTTCGGGATAAAATCAGGACTGCATTCAACTTGGTGCTACTTCCGACATAATTGAAGCCAAATTGCACGTTCATTAATTTCCATCCTCACATGCAATTCCAGGGTGATTTCATTGGGTAAATTAGCATTTATCCGTTTGGGACAGTTTCAAGGGCAATTATTGGCAGTTGACCCTAATGCAACTCTCGAAACAATACAGTGAAGTATATCCGAAAGTCTGTTTCGGATACCGGAAAGTACCACTCGGATGGACATTCTCCAGGAACTAACCAAATGAAGGTAGGAAAGTCCACCCCCTTCCGAACCATCCAGGATGTTGGAAGAAGCTTGAAATGGATCCTTTTCCGGGCCCGGCTCACACACACTTTCTGGTCTCGTTTCCTCTAATGATGATTATTATTGTTATTATAATTGTAAATGCTTCGCCGGCACCTGACACACACTCACACACACGTGAACATGATATTATTATTCGGAAAAGCTCGGTTTTTCGGTCATGTACCAGAACCAGAGATACAGAACATTCAACCGTGCATTAGTTTCCTTGTAATGTCATCTCTCGGTGGGGTTCTTGGCGCAAATTGCCACCCGATGCCCTCGTTTTAGGGTGGTCCTAAATTTTTGAACATCCATAAATTAATGTATATTTTTCACCAAATCTTTTTTTAAACCTTTAAAAGATTTCAATAAATTTCCAAAACCATTCAAAGTACCACCCTAACATTCTTACATTTGGAGTTTGGTGCGTTTGAGCATGACTTTCCGATGTGCAAATGGGGTTTCAGCAGGTGGAAAATGGGGGCTTCTCACTGGAAAACAGAACACAACACAACAATCCCGCATCATCATGTGGTGCCAGTACCAGGGAAAACTGGAAAATTATTGACCCATGGGTTCATCACGTTCTGCTGTATGGTCCGTTGTTCCTTGATGGGCTACCTGCATGGAGTTCCCGTGCCAGAAGTGTTGCTAGGTCATTTGGTTATGATTGTGTTTGGTGTCGATGCATTTCGTGTTTTGCGAGAAGAGAATTGTGGAATAGTTGGGGATCAAAAAGCAGTTGGATGATTTTTTACAGAAAAAAATAAATTTTATATTACATTTAAAAATGAAAGTTGAGTAACTTTAGAACGTTGAAAGTGCATCGTTTACAAAAGATTTCAAACTTATTGAGACTGACGAAATATTTTTAGAAATGCCATTCATTGCGATCTAATTGTACCTAAATCAAAATATACAACTTGATTCGTTTACAATATTATAAATTATAAATAAAAATAATTTATTTTCTGTTCAATTTCAAATCATTGATTTTGATGTCAGCTTTAATAAATATATCTTCAAATGCATTCAATTTATGCCAAACGACGGAAATATCATTCTTGCAATTTTTGGGGTCTTCCTATTCTATGTTTTTATTTATCTGCTCATCCTTTGAAAACAAAACCTCTGCCATTTTTCGTAACTCAGCTGTTAAAATTTATGGGCTCTGTCATTTTATGCGAGATATTATATATATTTTTTGTTCGCTGAATTATAAGAACATTTTTGAAGGAGGGACAGACAAAACCATTGAAATATATTTTTTACAGCCTTACCTCTTTTAAGTAATTGTCCTTAAAATAATCAGTAAAAATGTGAAACTCAATAGAAAATCATTGATATTTTACAAGTTCTTGAAGTTCCGTAAACCGGGGTGACTTAAATAGGATTTCAATTTGTTTTTGGAATATTTTCAATAGGAAAGGTTTTTCTCAAGATCATTATTTTTAAAACGTGTACTTGGGTACGCTACAGTACGCTTCTTAGTTTAAATTCCGGAGTGACTTTGATAGTTATAGTTTTTCTTGTTAAAATCATATTTAAGATGTTCTAACTTTATTCGTACGTTAAATGTACCATCACTAAAATAGCTGATTAAGTTTTTAAGAAAAAAAAATCAATGTTTTTATTAAGTTTATAAGCTGTTTAACAAAATACATTTAAATTTTTGGGTAAAATAGTTAAAAAGACGAAATTTCGCCTGTTACTTAAACTATCCATGGAAAGTTGAATGTGTCCCCAAACCAAAAAAAAATTGTCAAAAGCATTAAACCATTTTCCGCGAATGAGCAATTCCAGCTCAAATCAGGATTTTTTCTGGTACTTTTGTACCCGACCCTCTCCGATTTCAATGAAACTTTGTAGACATGTTATCCTAGGCCTATATAAGCCATTTTTGTGTATATGGAGCCAAAAGTACTCGAAAATAACATTTGAGAAGGGCGTAAGGGTTTTAAATATTTTTGTATTTTGTAATTTAAAAATTACTGTATCTCGAAGCCGTTGCGTCGTATCAAAAAGTGGTCAAAGACAAACTTGTAGGAAATTGGACGGGCTTTCTGAAAAAAATACACTGAAACAAAAATACACGCCACATCTATGAGATTTTTTGATTTTTAAGTCTAAAACTTAAATTTAAAGGTGATGTCACGATTTTTTTCGTTCAAAATTTTTGAGGAAATAGCCTAAAATGTTACCAAAAGACTGACGAAAAATGCAGGATGGTATGTCTCTCCTAAAAAAATACAAAAATCAATTACTAAAACAGTTTTTTTTGAAAAGTGGTCTAAACGTCAAAATTTTTAAAAACCGGTAATGGCAATCGATTCTCCAGACAATTTTACATAAAAGTCTCCATATTGACCATGGTCCTATGTCCAATCCTTGGGAAGATACAGCGGTTTTAATAATAAAAATGTTGAAAAAACGTGTTTTTGATGGCTTTTGGCAATTTCTATATGACAGACTTGGTTTTTCAGTCTCGTAAATATTTATACCGGAAAGCTCGTCCAATTTCCCATAAGTTTGTCTTTGACAGCATTTCAATTGGATGTAAGGGCTTACAGATATAAGCTTAACTACATTGCTAATAACTGAAAATAGAATATTTTTTTCAGTGTGGTAGAAACCTGGATAGTAAAAATCAAAAAATCTCATAGATGTCGCGTGTATTTTTGTTTCAGTGTATTTTTTTCAGGAAACCCGTCCAATTTCCTACAAGTTTGTCTTTGACCACTTTTTGATACGACGCAACGGCTTCGAGATACAGTAATTTTTAAATTACAAAATACAAAATATTTAAAACCCTTACGCCTTTCTCAAATGTTATTTTCGAGTACTTTTGGCTCCATATACACAAAAATGGCTTATATAGGCCTAGGATAACATGTCTACAAAGTTTCATTGAAATCGGAGAGGGTCGGGTACAAAAGTACCAGAAAATTCCTGATTTGAGCTGGAATTGCTCGAATGCAAGTGCAAAAAAAAAATCAAATTATTCGCTCTACAGCATTGCCTTGGCGTTCTCGATTGCGAGATTCCTACTCGAAACTAGGTGTCCGAAGGCTTGATTGTTGAGGCAATTGCAAACCTCTTTTCACACCTTAGCTTCCATCCACCCCGGGATTCGAACTGACGACCTTTGGATTGTGAGTCCAACTGCCTACCAGCGACTCCACCGAGGCAGGACCCAGGGAGACGACTCCTACACCTGGATTGAGCTAACGACCTAACCCTCTAGGTTAGACCGGGGCCAACATTTACTTCCCCGTCCGACGGAAGGCGTGATCAGACAAATCTCGTCTCGAAAAATGCCACCGGGACCGTCTGGGATCGAACCCAAGCCGACTGGGTGAGAGGCAACCACGCTTGCCCCTGCAAGTGCAACAGTTTCTTATTTTTGGTGATTAAAATTATTGTATGAAGAAAAATATGTGACTTTAGCGTTCATCCAAAAATTTTGACATTATTTTTCATAATTTTCCCAGTTTTTTTTTTCAAACAATTGTTGAACTTTTTCTTAATTATATTGAAAAAACGTTACTTAATCCACCATTAGGTGGTTGTTGCCTTCCTCATATCCATAAAGTCAATACTTTCAGTAAAAATAGCATCATTCCCTCTAAACATGTCTAACAAATCAACTTTATCACTCATTTCTTTTCATAGGGTTCGCAGACCTTCAATATTTCTGGCTCATCAGCAAGTCTGATAAAAAACCTTTCCAACGATAGTTCACATGGAAGATTCAAACAATATTTCTGTCACAATATTTGAAATCCGGCCTCCAAAAAGTGTATAAATAACGCTTATGTGCTAATAACTTTTGATAGGGTTGTCAGATCCTAGATGTTTTAGGCTCATTTGAAAGGTATTTTGATTATCTAACTAACGACAGGTCGCATGGTGGATCCGGACAACATTTTCATTGAAATATCTGAGATCCGGCCTCCAAAAAGTGTATAAATAACACTTAAGTGCTAATAACTTTTGATAGGGTTGTTAGATCTTTAATGTTTTGGGCTCATTGGACAGGTCTTTTCAATACCTTTCTGAAAATGTGTAACATGATAGGTTTTCTTGCAAGAACCACCCTTTTTACAATCTTCCGGACATACGCCAAAATCGTTTTTTTAGCATAACTTTTGAAGTACTTTGCTAAACTTGCTGATTTTAAATAGAGACCTATGGGACCCCAAGACGGATCGAATGAGACTAATACGGTCAAAATCCGTTCATCCAGTCCGGAGATAATCGAGTGACAATTTTTTGTCCACCCACCTACACACATCCACACAGACATTTGCTCAGAACATGATTCTGAGTCGATATGTATACGTGAAGGTGGGTCTAGGTTGTCAAATTAAGAAGTTCATTTTTCGAGTGGTGGGTCTCGTGGCGCAGGGGTAGCGGCTTCGGCTGCCGATCTCGATGATGCTATGAGACGCGGGTTCGATTCCCGCCTTATCCACTGAGCTTCTATCGGATGGTGAAGTAAAACGTCGGTCCCGGTTTCTCCTGTCTCGTCAGAGGCGCTGGAGCAGAAATCCCACGTTAGAGGAAGGCCATGCCCCGGGGGGCGTAGTGCCAATAGTTTCGTTTCATTTTTCGAGTGATTTTATAGCCTTTCCTCAGTAATGTGAGGAAGGCAAAAATCACAATAGCTATCAAGACTGCAAAATTTTGCATTTAATAAAATTATTTATATTTTATTAAACATGTTTAGAACTTTACTGAATTGAAAATTAAAAAGAAAAACAGCTGACTTTAACATTTTAAATTCAAAATAGTTATATTTGTTCATGTAGTTTTTTAGTAGCTCTTATGCAAAATGGAAATCTCTCAACATGATTTACATAAAAGGGCAAAAACAAATAATTTTGTTTGCATTTTACATTAAGTCTTTATTATGGTCAATCAAACCACCAATAAAAATATCTTAACAAATTAACGTAATACACATCTTTAAATAGCAGTATGAAAATTTTTAAATTTAATTTTATTTTATTTGCTTATTTGAAACCAAAATATGGTAATTTGTCACCAGTTATTCCTGATAATTTTTTTCAGAATCCAGTATTTTTTTGAAGCAATAAACACATTCAAATGCTTGTTCATTTCATATCAAGCGGCACACTACTTTTATTAACCTGCAAATGAGTCAAATCAAATTAAGTCCATGAAATGTTTTTTTGGATTTTTTTCTTGCACTTTACAATTTAAGCGAAATCTACGTAGTGTGTTTGAAAATGTTTGAATAATCTTCAAAATATTGCTTCATTAAAACTATTAAATTCCATCAAAACTTTCTTATGGTACCTCGAAGTAAAGAATATTGATTGATAATAAATTATCAATTAAATATATTGTAAACATTATTAAATTTGGATTATGATAGAGAGGGAAAACGCATTTCTACCAGAAGATTTCACAGTTCTGTTGAAAAAGTGTTAAAAATCTTTTTTACTTTTTGGAACACAACTGTTTGCAACTTTTTGTAACGAACATGTGATTAAGAATAAATAAATGTTATTTTGCCTGCGTAATTTTACGTGATTTTTCAAAACAGATTAGTTGGAAAAATTAAATTGGCAGATGGACCTTATTTGACCCGCAGCGGTAACGCAGCGGTAACCCTTCGTTTAAAAACTCATACTTTAATACCATGTTTGAAACCGTGACCAAAACCACATAAAATTTAAATTGAAAAAGACCCAAACACCGTACGTATCGGTAACCCACTTCGGTTGCCAAAAAGAACAATGTATTGAGTTATGTTACGCTCACTTTCGACATATTACCTCTCAAAAGACTGCTTCGTATACCGTGACCCTAATCCTCGATTTATCCGCTTGGGCGTCCAACGAACCAAGACGTGGCCGTAAAAGTCACGCACGTACCCTCTTTGAAATCCTCTCTTCAATCCCCAAGTACACGGGTATTGGCAAAAGGGTTTCAAGAATTGTGTGTTTTTTCTCTTCTTCGAATGAAAATCGAGTACACATCATATCCTGTATTGGGGATATAAGCTTATCAAAATCCACACTCTGATCTTCCGCTCTGAACCACCGATGTTGATGTTATCACGAATCGGGAGAGATATTGCCTTCTTGTAACGACTACCGAATGATGCAATTTCATGCGAGGTGGAACGTACCCTTCGGGGCCAGGTAAAAGATGCCTCTTGATTGTTTTTCACCCGAAAAGAAAATAAGCCATATTTTTCATTCACTTTGCTCAGAAGAAGTTTCGGGCGGAACGGCAACAAGCTGAGTGACGGAGTTGAAAGGCAGGCGGAACAAACACTTCTCCCCTTTCCAGTTGGTTCGGTTTTGGGTTACTGGGCCAATCAGATAAACGCGGACGCAGGGTGACAAGGTGGAGGCTTCCGGTTGAATTTAAAGCAAAACGGCTCACGTGAGAAGCTACAGTGAGTTGTCGTGTGGCTATGTTAAAGACATGACCAGAATCTCAACGTTGCGCCGTACTGAACAATGTCTCACTGTTTGCTCACATTCAGTAGCTCTTTTCCCTCCCCCCCGTTAAGGTCGAAAGGTGAACACGTGCACATTGTGGACGTGCCATCACCCCGGGAGTGACAACGGTTCCACCGACCTCCCCCTCTTGAACCTCGTTCCGCGTGTTTACCTGGAAGATTCGTCGCGAGGAGTTGTTCACGCGCGGGAAGACCCAACATCCCGATATTATTTATTCAAGGCTTATCCCCCGGCTTTCAGATGAAGGGATTCGAAGGCAATGCAGATGTTAGCTTCACTGAAAAAGTATTACAAAAGCTTGCGTGTCGACGTGTGTGTGTGCTTTGAAAAAGTGATATTTTGATAAGGGTAATGCTCTGAGTGGGAGGGTTACAATGTCTGTGTAGCTACACACATATACATTTATCTTGATGTGTTTCCTAAGTGAGATTCAATATTTTTGAATGAAAATGGATTTATTTTGGCATCTAGGTTGACAAGAACTTATATTCCAGGCACGTGCAAGTTCAACGTGATTAGATATGAGCAGTTCTCTAGGATTTCGGTCATTCGATTTTTTTTTGTATTTTTTAATCCGACTGAAACTTTTTTGGTGCCTTCGGTATGCCCAAAGAAGCCATTTTGCATCATTAGTTTGTCCATATAATTTTCCATACAAATTCGGCAGCTGTCCATACAAAAATGATGTATGAAAATTCAAAAATCTGTATCTTTTGAAGGAATTTTTTGATCGATTTGGTGTCTTCGGCAAAGTTGTAGGTATGGATACGGACTACACTGGAAAAAAATAATACACGGTAAAAAAAATTTGGTGATTTTTTTATTTAACTTTTTATCACTAAAACTTGATTTACAAAAAAACACTATTTTTAATTTTTTTTATTTTTTGATATAATTTAGAAGGCATAAAATGCCAACTTTTCAGAAATTTCCAGGTTGTGCAAAAAATCACTGACCGAGTTATGAATTTTTTAATCAATACTGATTTTTTCAAAAAATCGAAATTTTGGTCGTAAAAATTTTTCAACTTCATTTTTCGATGTAAAATCAAATTTGCAATCAAAAAGTACTTTACTGAAATTTTGATAAAGTGCACCGTTTTCAAGTTATAGCCATATTTAAGTGACTTTTTTGAAAATAGTCGCAGTTTTTCATTTTTTTAAATTAGTGCACATGTTTGCCCAGTTTTGAAAAAAATATTTTTGAAAAGCTGAGAAAATTCTCTATATTTTGCTTATTTGGACTTTGTTGATACGACCTTTAGTTGCTGAGATATTGCAATGCAAAGGTTTAAAAACAGGAAAATTGATGTTTTCTAAGTTTCACCCAAACAACCCACCATTTTCTATCGTCAATATCTCAGCAACTAATGGTCCGATTTTCAATGTTAATATATGAAACATTTGTGAAATTTTCCGATCTCTTCGAAAAAAATATTTTTGGAATTTTCAAATCAAGACTAACATTTCACAAAGGCCAAACATTCAATATTACGCCCTTTTAAAATGTTTGTCTTGATTTGAAAATTCCAAAAATATTTTTTTCGAAAAGATCGGAAAATTTCACAATTGTTTCATATATTAACATTGAAAATCGGACCATTAGTTGCTGAGATATTGACGATAGAAAATGGTGGGTTGTTTGGGTGAAACTTAGAAAACATCAATTTTCCTGTTTTTAAACCTTTGCATTGCAATATCTCAGCAACTAAAGGTCGTATCAACATAGTCCGAATAAGCAAAATATAGAGAATTTTCTCAGCTTTTCAAAAATATTTTTTTCAAAACTGGGCAAACATGTGCACTAATTTAAAAAAATGAAAAACTGCGACTATTTTCAAAAAAGTCACTTAAATATGGCTATAACTTGAAAACGGTGCACTTTATCAAAATTTCAGTAAAGTACTTTTTGATTGCAAATTTGATTTTACATCGAAAAATGAAGTTGAAAAATTTTTACGACCAAAATTTCGATTTTTTGAAAAAATCAGTATTGATTAAAAAATTCATAACTCGGTCAGTGATTTTTTGCACAACCTGGAAATTTCTGAAAAGTTGGCATTTTATGTCTTCTAAAACATATCAAAAAATAAAAAAAATTAAAAATAGTGTTTTTTTGTAAATCAAGTTTTAGTGATAAAAAGTTAAATAAAAAAATCACCAAATTTTTTTTTACCGTGTATTATTTTTTCCAGTGTAGTCCGTATCCATACCTACAACTTTGCCGAAGACACCAAATCGATCAAAAAATTCCTTCAAAAGATACAGATTTTTGAATTTTCATACATCATTTTTGTATGGACAGCTGCCGAATTTGTATGGAAAATTATATGGACAAACTAATGATGCAAAATGGCTTCTTTGGGCATACCGAAGGCACCAAAAAAGTTTCAGCCGGATTAAAAAATACAAAAATTAAAATTGAAGAAAAAAGACCGATTTCGTAGAGAATTGCTCATATGTCAAACCAAGATAAAGACAGCTTATCGGAAACTGATATGTAAATATGATACTCATTCTTCCTTGTGAGACTCAGAATCCTTTAAAAGCTTTAAGCTCATGCATAAAATGTGCACTTTCTACAGTCCAACCCTCAGAGACACTGGCACCACCGCAAATGAATGTGATATTAATATGACAATCAAAATGGGATTTAGCACGTGAAATGGATACCGTCACATGCACAAGAGACAACCACCCAGCACACACACACGACCTCATCCTGAAAACTAGCACCCAGACCAGACGCGTATGACAACGATGATGGTGAAAATGTGACAACTAAAATGTCGGAACTTCCTCCTTCAATTCTGTAAGGGAGCCGCATCCGGGGCTCGGCCCATTGCAATTGTGGCCAATTGTTTGAGTTGGAAGTACTTTGGCGGTTTCAGCAGAGTGTGTTGACTGTTGCTGGGAGAAGTTAGTTTTAGGTTATGTTTAAGTTCTTTAAATATTTTGTCTTAAATGGTGTCTTAAATTCGATAAATTACATAAACTTTAACTGTTTACATCTGTTCATGAGGAACAATATACGTTAAATTCCATTTTTCAGAATTTAAACGGACAGTTCCCCACCTGTACAATTTTTCACCTTCGAAGTGAACCTCCGTCAAGGGCCATTATCCTCAGCCGAAGCGGGTAACAATTTGTCATTTGACGGCACCACCAGCAGTCTCCTCTAACCGGGTCCAACCACGGTCCTTTCACACGCACTTTCCCGCACATCATCGCAAGCGTTACAGGGACACGCGCGTATCCTCTTCAGGTTGGTGGGTTGACAACTGGCTCTGTCTATTGTCCCAGGGTCATTTCGACCTTCAACTGGAAAGCGAGTAATGACTGAGGTTCTCTGCGCTGGGGATCGGTGGGAAACCCTTTCGAGCGATGACCTGCCGAGGGGAGAGGGAGCTGTTGTGGCCTTTTATGATTTTTTTTAGTAATCAAGAAAAATTGTTTCCTCCTAACTCTTCCAAATTTAAGGAACGTAAACTTCTAGACCAACTTAGAGCATCTCACCCTAACTAACCATGGTTCAAGCCCCGACTTTTCCCCGGCAAATGGCTCGTGAAAGCAAGCATGAGAGCCCGTGTGAACCTTGGAGTTGAAAACCGGTGTGCCACGTGCCAAATCACCAGGTCTTCTAACTGGTTGTCTTCAAGGCTCGCGGCAGGCTCGTTGCTTGCTGTTTGCGGATAAATTAATCAAGTTAATTTGTATATCTACGGCACAGACACACACACACAAACAGAGCAGATGGTGGTTTTACAATGGAAAATGATTCTCCCACAAGAGTTATGACCCCTAAATGAGCTGTGTGTGTGTGTGTGTGTGGTCCAATCCAATACCCGCTAACCGGTAGCGAAATTATGGGAAAGTATAGTTTGTATCAGACTTTTTTGTATATGCCGAATGCTGATACAACTTATCTCAGTCCCGGGTATTAGGTGGTGATAGCCCTCGCGCTGCTTCCAACGACCCGTTTCAGAATGACAGAGCTCCTTGCGGTCCAATTCCGAGGTCGCTGGGCATTGTTCGGCCCCGCCTAAACATAGAAGCAAGCATCTGAAGGAAACTCGATCTATATTTAGACTTCCAATCCCCGTCAGGCAAATCAGGGATCAGCGCGTATTTAATATGAGAAGATAACATGTTTCAACACTACGGATCCTTTCACTGCTAGAGTGTAAACCTTCTGATGGCCGACTGCTTAGCGTCCCAGACCACCAATCCTAAGGCGTGAGTTCGAATCCCGCCTGATACATTTTCGTTTTTGTTCATATTCAAAGTTCAAATTCATGATTCCAAATTTCAAAGGAACCGACCGGGATTTGATCCCTGAACCTTCTGCTTGTGAGGCAGAAGCCGTAACCATTAAGCCACGGAGCCGGTTTCAGAGTTATGACCCCTAAATGAGCTTATGTTAAAATGATTTTAATTTATAATGACTGCATAGAAAACATTTAATCCATGGAGAATTCGGTGAAGAAACGACATCACCCTTATTTTGGTATCAGTATTTCGACGCCGTCGTGCTCTCATGTCGTACGTCGCTTTTTTGCCGTTCCGAGAAAAACGCGTTTTAATGTTTGACCTTGAATAAACAGAAACGAGAGCACGCAATGTAAACAATAACAAACACGGTTTGTTTGGTTGAGCATTCTGTGCATCGTCCTGAAGTTTGGTTGAATTTGGTTGCCAGAGTCCAGAGTTTTAATAACGCGTTCTGAACTGAAATCCCTTTGACCAATTTTCGCACTTACAACAATTGTCAGGCTGTGTCAAGATAGCACGACAAGATTGAAACTTCTTTCATATGAAGAGCGACAACAATGCACGGATTTTTTTCGGTTTTTATAGAATATCTCGAGATTGACATCGAAATCGGATTTTTCCAAAACCGGAAATTTCTGAATCCCGGGACTTTTTATATTTTGTCCCGGAAATCCCCGAAATTGCAAAAAAATGGCCTGGAAATTCAGATTTGGTTGTCGAAATAGATTAGATATAGAATCCTTAGTGATCGATAAGATTTGAAAAGCATTAAAAAAATTTCTCAGTATAAATCAGCATTCATTTGGCTTATAATGGAAAATTCCTAAAATTTTAGTTTAGTCATCCGCAAAATGCCTGTCACTTTAAATATTTTCTATTAAATTTTATATTTTTTTGGAAAGACGTATACCATGATTAAACTTAAAAAATTACATCATATCATATAATTTTCCATCAAACACCGGCATTTCGACGTCGTCGTTCTATCTTGTCGCACCCGCCATTTCGACGTTCCGAAAAAAAAAACGCGTTTTAATGTTTGACCTTGAATAAACAAAAACGAAAGCACGCAATGTAAACCAGGGCTGTGGAGTCGGAGTCGGAGCCGGAGTCGGTGAAGTCGGGTCTTTTTGGGAAGCCTGGAGCCAGAATCGGAGTCGGAGTCGTAAAAACTCGAACAGCTGGAGTCGGCTAAATTTTATTAGCTGGAGTCGGAGTTGGAGTCGGAGCCGAAAATTTCTGATTACCTGGAGTTGGAGTCGGAGTCGGGGTTATCTTAAATTCAACAAAAAATATGTTTATTTTTTATTTTTTAGTATTTGCTATAAAACAGATTTATTTACAAAACTTCTTATATTTTTAATTTTTTTTTTCAAGTTGCATGCGCTGCATTGCCATTTTTTTTTAGAGATCACTAAATGATAACCTGTTAATCAGCTCTTACCCAAGTATGTAGTATCATCATAACTAAAAAAAAAACATTATTGGTTTTGTAGTCAGAAATATTTAATTGATTTTTGACTGCATCCTTTTGCCAATATTTATGTACCCTTTAAACTCAAATTTGACCAAGTAATAGATTGTTATAATCGTTGAATATTTGTTGGAAGAGTTATCCTGTCAGTGATTTTATTGTTTTCGATTTCCATTAATAGTGATTATTATTTATATATTTTTATGTACCTCGTAACTTTTTCCTGAACATTGATTTACTTAAAACCACCAAGACATTCACTATCGGGGTATAAGATGTGTGTGTACTTTTTTCAGAAAGAGCCTATCTAGCCCATCTAGGTGACTATGATAGTCACTGTGCTTCTTATAAATGTCAACTTAAAAGTGAGCAAATTGAATTTATTTGTTAAATCAATCATTTTCTGGCCAGCTTTTTTTAATGATCATTAAAAAAATAACAATTTAATATTTTAGCTTAAAATCAATTTAATGGAAATTTAAGATTAAGTAAATAAATCCAAATTTACTTACCAAACTGTTCTTCTGAAAATGACTTCAAAACTGGCGTGTTTTTATTTCTGTTTCAATAACGTCTAAAACTTGTAAAACTAGAAACTTTTTTCCGGTTTTTTCCACTAAAAGAGTTTTTCAAATAATCCTATTTACCAATGTTTCCGAAATAATAGTAAACTAACTTTTGAAATAATTAAAAATATGTGGAGTCGGAGCCAACAATTTTTGAAAGCTGGAGTCGGAGTCGGCTAGAGTTGGTGGGCCGGAGTTGGAGTCGGATTCGGAGTCGGAGCCGGAGCCCGAGTCGAAGTCGGAGTAAGCTAATCCCAGAAAGCTGGAGTCGGAGTCGGAGTCACTTAAAATATGACCCGACTCCACAGCCCTGATGTAAACAATAACAAACACGGTTTGTTTGGCTGACCATTCTGTGCATTGTCCCGAAGTTTGGTTGAATTTTCAGACAAGATTGAAACTACTTTCGAATGTAAAGTGACAAAATTGCACGATGTTTTTTCGGATTTCGTTGAATATCTCAGGGTTGGAATCGAATTTTGGGGATCTGTGAAAGTCAAAAGGTGAGGCATTGTAAACTGCATAAAATGGCGTTCTTAACTCAATTTGGCCCAAACTGCACGTACGACGTGGCAAAACAGGACAAATGTATCAAATCAAGAGAGTTGTTTAAGCAAAATGATTTGCATGTCTGTTTAATGTTTTGATTTTTTTTATTGATTTTGATTAAAACAGGAACAGAGCAGAACTGTACTAGTCTTTTACACCGATTCTCAAATTTATTGCATTAAAATCGTCTGTACCTATCAGACTGTAGTCTCGATTTTTCCCAGGCAGTTGCGACTCATAGATTTTTTTGAAAAGGTCCAATAAACCAAATTTTCAGTTTTTTGCTTTTTGGGTGTTTTTTAATACACTTGATTCAAGGCAGTTTTAAAAAAAAACTTTCAAAAATAATTCCAGATTTGTATAAATCAAATTATGTAGAAATAAAATTTTTAACTAAAAGAAGTAAAAATATATTTATAAAAGACAAATTTAATTTAAATCACATTGGATTAAAATTTGTGGTGCCATAAAAACCCAAAGCACTACAAAGAACAAAAACAATCTTTTAAGCTATCTAAAACTGCTATCCTTGTTGACATTGAAGTATAGATCATCACCAATTAATAGTAGAGCAATTCTCTACCAAAACCGGAAATGGATTTTATTTGTATTTTTTGATTTGGCTTAAACCTTATACCCAAATATGCTATTTTGTGTCATTGGTTCACCCATACAAGTCTCCATACAATTTTGGCAGCTGCCCATACAAAAATGGTATGTAAATATTCAAACAGCTGTAACTTTTGAGTGAATTTTTTGATCAATTTGGTGTCTTCGGCAAAGTTGTAGGTATTGTTGAGGACTTTTGAGAAAAAAATAGGTACACGGAAAAAAAAATTTGAGGATTTTTTTATCAACTTTTTTTTACTAAAACTCAATTTCCCAAAATACGTATTTTTTGATTTTCGAGATTTTTTGATATGTTTTAGGGGACAAAATCTGCAACTTTTGAGCCATAGAGAAACATGGTCAAAAAATCTGCCGCCGAGTTATGAATTTTTGAAAAAATAGTGATTTTTGGAAAAAATCGAAGTTTCATGCAAAAACAAGTTTGACATTATTTTTTAATGCTTAATTGAATTTGCAATCGAAAAGTACTTTACATATTTTTTGATAAAGGGCTCCGTTTTCTAGATATAGCCACCGAAAGTTTGATTTTAGCGAAATATTTGCAGTTTTTCAATTTTTAAAAATAGTGACCATGAGTGACCATTTCTAAAAATATATTTTTTGAAAAGTTCAGAAAATTTGCTATAAAATTGTCTAAAAGACATTGAAGATTGGACCTTTGGTTGTTGAGATACAGCGGCTTAAAGAAAAAGAAACACGAAAATTGAAGTTTTCTAAGTCTCACCCAAACAGCTCACCATTTTCTAATGACGATATCTCAGCAATTAATGGTCCGATTTTTAATGTTAATACATGAAACAATCGTGAAATTTTCCGATCTCTTCGAAAAAAATATTTTGAAAATTTTAAAATCAAGACTAACATTTTAAAAGGGCCAAACATTGAATATTACGCCCATTTAAAATGCTAGTCTTGGCTTAAAAATTTTCATAATATTTTTTTCGAAAAGATCGGAAAATTTCACGAATGTTTCATTTATTAACATTGAAAATCGGACCATTAGTTGTTGAGATATCGTCATTAGAAAATGGTGGGCTGTTTGGGTGAGACTTAGAAAACTTCAATTTTCGTGTTTCTTTTTCTTTAAGCCGCTGTATCTCAGCAACCAAAGGTCCAATCTTCAATGTCTCTTAGACAATTTTATAGCAAATTTTCTGAACGTTTCAAAAAATATATTTTTAGAAATGGTCACTCATGGTCACTATTTTTAAAAATTGAAAAACTGCAAATATTTCGCTAAAATCAAACTTTCGGTGGCTATATCTAGAAAACGGAGCCCTTTATCAAAAAATATGTAAAGTACTTTTCGATTGTAAATTCAATTTTGCATTAAAAAATAATGTCAAACTTGTTTTTGCATGAAACTTCGATTTTTTTCAAAAATCACTATTTTTTCAAAAATTCATAACTCGGCGGCAGATTTTTTGACCATGTTTCTCTATGGCTCAAAAGTTGCGGATTTTTGTCCCCTAAAACATATCAAAAAATCTCGAAAATCAAAAAATATATATTTTGAGAAATTGAGTTTTAGTGAAAAAAAAGTTGATAAAAAATCCTCAAATTTTTTTTCCGTGTACCTATTTTTTTCTCAATAGTCCTCAACATTACCTACAACTTTGCCGATGTCACCAAATTGATCAGAAAATTCACTCAAAAGTTACAGCTGTTTGAATATTTACATACCATTTTTGTATGGACAGCTGCCAATATTGTATGGAGACTTTATGGGTGAACCAATGACACAAAATAGCATATTTGGTCATAGGGAAGGCCCCCACAAAGTTTGAGTCAAATAAAAAAATACAAAAAATAAAAATGGTCGAAATCGGCCGATTTCGTAGAGAGTTGCTCAGTATTGCGCTAATTCTATCATTTTAAGCTTTAAAAACATAACAATTATTATGAAAATAAAGAGTTAAAAATTTCCTGGGATCCCGGGAATTTCCGAGATTTAAAAAAAAACTATGTTTCCCGTTTCCCGAAAAATTCAAAACCTTCAAAAATTGGAGTTCTTGTAATTTAAATGCTTTCAAAAACCTTTCAAATGCTTAGTTTGCAACTGTTCCATTTCACAACCAAATTTTAATATCCAGACCAAAATGTGTGATATTATTATTTCGGGAAACCTGGGGCAATATATCGTCAGTTGTGTGCTATCTTGTGACAACGACCATTTAGTACTTTTCGAGAAAATCGATTTTTAAAGTTTGTTGGTAAATAATTTCAAAACTATGAATGATAGAGCCAAACTTTTAGAAGCAATCAGTTCGTATACTATCGCTAAACAAACGCTCCAAGTTTCTACTAATTTGGTTGCACCAGTTAAAAGATACAGTAAATAATGTAAACAAAAATCTGAAAAGCACGTGTCACAAGTGTGTTTCGAAAGTAAAAATGTACTACGTGTCACAAGTGTGCACAGAATTTCCATACAAACTAAAATAAGCTCAAATCAATGGTTCAATCGACTAAATCAGTATACATATTCTTATAAACAAAAGGTTGCATTGCCTTTAGAAAGTATGTGTGGACATAAATTTGTGAAAAACAAGAAATTTTTTCCACATTTTCCAACAACATGTATGCACAAGTGTGCACAATCATTTTGATGATAAATTGGAGTTTCCAAAACCGGGTTAAAGCATCTTGTAGTGTTTGTTAAGTATAGCAAAACGTCATCATTAACTTATTTTCGACCAAAATGGTCTATGTCACAAGATAGCACAAAGCTAACGATATATTAAAAAAATAGGATTCGCCCGGATTTTTTTTATTCCCGGGATGGACGCACTGATCAATAGTTTTAAGATATTTTGGCAATTAAAAATTAATTGTTATTAATCGCAAAATACATTTTTTGAGCCTTATTTACATAATTTTAACGTTTTTGAATACCTGGGCAAAAAGTATGTTTGAAAAGTATGAAAAAAATACTAAACTCCATACATTTTTGGTAGGTTGCTCAAACGAAACCATAACAACGTTTTTGTCTAGGTATTTAAAAACGTGGATTTTATAGAAAACCTAGATCTATGTGTATCAAAAGATCGTAAATGTTATGCCTTTTCCGATGCCACATAGGTTGACTTGTGAATTGTGGACCGGTTCGGATGCCGGCGGATTTTCCGACGACGTAATTCCGGGTTGGTACAAAAATCCAACGCGAAAATCTATTCTATATATACAAAGACCCCCGAAACGGTGTTATACCCACTCCAGAATGTTTATTTAGCAAATATATGGTCATACAATGACATTTAGTTTTTTAAAAGATTGCAAAATTAAGTTTAGATAAGTTTTATATAGAATTTCTACAGTTATATAAACTTTTATACTAAGTATTTAGTAAACTTTACATTCAATCCAAATTAGTTTTTTAATCAGTCAAGAATGCCTATTTGGAGTTGGGAGACTGGAATTATGGTGATTTGTCAACAAATAACTTTATTTATGTTAATTTTTCGAAAGGTGTACAAACTTTTTTGGCACCTTTTTTGATTTTTGTAACAGTGTTTTTATATAACTTTTTATAGAAATCATATTTTCTTTTTATAGCAAAATGTTCGGCATGAGTTTCTGAACAAAACGTATTACTAGGTTTCTGTCAAACATTAAATTATTTACATGTTTCATCACAAAATGTGAATAGTGCCCAAGGGGTGTAAATACTTTTTTTTACATACTGTATAGAATATTTAGTTACCATTTGTGTATGGACTACTGCCAAAAATGTATAGAAACTTATTGAGGCAAAAGAGGAAAGTAACATCTTAAGTCATAAAAATGAAATCTATTTCTGGTATTCGCGGAGAATTGCTAATTTCGGAACATTAATTTGCTGCGAGCACTCTGAATAAAAAAACTTTTGTCCGTTATTTGAAATATCTCAAAGAAAATCAAATAATACAGAGATAGAAAATGATTATGAACTGTTAAAGAACTTTTTTTTGGAAAATTTGTAAAGTTTTTTAATACAAAACATGAATCGTAAAATCCATCTGAAATAATAAGAATACAAACATCAACAATGCCCTGATATTCAAAAACAGTTTGATATTTTAAAATATGAGCTCTTTTTTCTTTCTATCAAATTCATTCCAAAGCAGCGTACTCCTCGTAAATTGCCCATTTTATCACCGCCCCGAAATTTTGCTTCCATCTACAGTTCCGTACTCAAATCTCCTCTTATCACTCACGGAATCTTTAAAGCTCGCTACTCACGACGATGCCGAGTAGCAGCAAAAACTGATGTTAGAATCCTGTGGGCCAATGCCAGACCTTCCACAGACAGTTGTGTGTGTGTGTTGGATCAGCGTCAGCTTCCGCACCCCTTTTTCCGTAATCCTTTCTGGCAAATGAACATCTTCGTTTGGATTGCCATTGCCGCTAGTGTTTCTGGGTGAGAGCTCTTCTTGGCAATTCCAGGCTCCAAATCCCCAAGCGACACACCCCCCACTCACACATGCGAATACATTGCACACATACCAACTGCGAGGCCACTTGGGTGCCATACAAACCAGCAGGCAAAATCCCCAAAGAATTCCCAGAATGGCCACAAAAGCGCCACTATTCCGAGAGATAACAGCAAAAAAAGCTAGTTTTTCCACCCCAAAGTGGGTGGCTGGGATCAGTTTCGCTCCCCCCCCCCCCACCAAGTTTGACCCTTTTGGGGCCGAGCTGCGCCAAGTCACATATAAATCGAAAAATTTATGCTGATTTATATATAATTTAACCATTTTCTTGATTGCGTTAGACGCCACGTCGGAGGAGGAAAAGTTGGCGCGCGGAAAAGCTTTTTGATCTTGTTTTCCACGTGGGAAATTGACACCCGAAAGCTTCTCCAGTGGCACAGCGAGCAACACGAGTGGGAGGGGGAAGGAAAATCGGGAAAAGCCATGTGCCTTTTGACTTTATGGTGTTGTTGGCGACCTGGCCTTTTGACCCACCTCCCACACCGGGGGATGAGGGGGTGGGTGGACGAATGTGAAATTGAACGATGGCGGTTACGTGACCTGGAAGTTTACCAACCAATTTTCATTTGGCTTCGGTGGACCATTAGTGGGTGGGCATTTGCGGGTGGAACAAGTTTTCCTTTGGTCTGGGAAATCCTTTTCGGCAGGAACTGGGCTTTGGAGGGTGGGTGCGAAAGAGTTGAGTTGAGTTTTTCACATTGTCGAACGGAAGAAAGCACAGAATTGCCCTTTCTACAGAGATTGACCACTAACAGCCCGTATGAACAACTCTGTAATGATACTTTGATAGACTTGGATGTGGACATTATCGCAAGAAGGTAATTTTATGGCTGCATAAAGAGAGTCAAATGCAGTTAAGTTTTTTTTAAGAGGATGCAGCTCAAAAATTTGAACAATAATTTAAAAATTGAAAAAAAAATAATAATTGAGCAGTTCTCTACGAAATCGGTCTTTTTTTTCTTCTTAATTTTAATTTTTGTATTTATAAATCCGGCTGAAACTTTTGTGGTGCCTTTGGTATGCCCAAAGAAGCCATTTTGCATCATTACTTTGTCCATATAATTTTCCATAGAAATTAGGCAGCTGTCCATACAAAAACGATGTATGAAAATTCCAAAATCTGTATCTTTTGAAGGAATTTTTTGATCGATTTGGTGTCTTCGGTTAAGTTGTAAATATGGATATGGACTACACTGAAAAAAATGACACACGGTAAAAAATTTTTTGGTGATTTTTAATTTCACTTTTTGTCACTTAAAATTGATTTGCCAAAAAAACACTATTTTTATTTTTTTCCATTTTCTGATATGTTTTAGGGGACATAAAATTTTATTTATTCAGAAATTTCCAGAATGGGTACAAAGTTTTTGACCGAATTATGAATTTTTGAATCAATACTGATTTTTTCAAAAAATCGAAACACTGCAACGTTTTCAAGTTATAGCCATTTTTAGGTAACTTTTTTGAAAATAGTCTCAGTTATTCATTTTTGTTTTTAAATTAGTGCACATGTTTGCCCACTTCTGAAAAAAAAAAAAATTGAAAGGCTGAGAAAATTTTCTATATTTTGCTTTTTTGAACTTTATTGATGCAACCCTTAGTTGCTGAGATATTGCCATGCAAATGTTTAAAAACAGGAAAATTTATGTTTTCTAAGTCTCACCCAAAAAACCCACCATTTTCTAACATCGATATCTCAGCAATTAATCGTCCGATTTTCAATGATCAAATATGAAACATTCGTGAAATTTTCCGATCTTTTCGAAAACAATATTTTCAAAAAAATTAAATCAAGACTAACATTTCAAACAGGACAAACATTCAATATTGCGCCCTTTTGAAATGTTAGTCTTGATTAAAAAAAATGAAAGTATTTTTTTCGAAAAGATCGAAAATTTCACAAATGTTTCATAATTTAACATTGAATATCGGACCATTAGTTGCTGAGATATCGACGTTAGAAAATGATGGGTTGTTTGGGTGAGACTCAAAAAATATCAATTTTCATGTTTTTAAACTTGCATGGCAATATCTCAGCAACTAAGGATCGTATCAACAATGCACAGTGGTCCGAAACCGAAATCTAGCGTGACAAAATTGATAGCGGCCACACGTTAAGATTTAGAGCTTTGGTGTCTTCGGGACAAATGATCAGGGTCAATAGAGGCATCTTTTGGTATGGTGTGCATTTGGGTGGTTCAAATTTTAGGGTGGTTCAGAATTTTTTTTTGGCGGGATGACGAGATAGCGCTTTGGAGTCTTCAGAAAAGTTGTAAAGAACACCATTCTGAGCAACTTTGCTGAATTGCACAAAGCTCTATCTTCAAACGGGAAGTTTCTAGAGCCATTTTTGTAATTTAGGTTGAAGTGTTTATGAAAAATGAGTTTTTTGAATTTACCAACTCAGGCTTGTGTCGTAGCGAGTTGGTGTCTTCTAGTCATTTGTAGAGCTTATCAAAACACACATTTATCTTCCAAGAGAGTAAAAATCGGACCTTTAAAACGAAAGTTATAGCCAAAATACGACGAAAAAGACGCCATTTTGAAATGTTAATAACTCGAAAAGGTGGTGGAGTTTGACCTCACTCTTAAAAGCATCTGAAAGTACACATTTTAGAGTACATTTGCTGAAAATATCTCGGGGGTCTTTTTTGTTTAACTTATTTAATCTCAATTTGAAAATGAGCATTTATTAATCGTTTTTTGCCCATAACTTTTGATAGAATTGCAATGTTCAAAAAAAAAAGAAAGTATAGAGAATTTTCTCAGCCTATTAAAAATATTTTTTTAAAAAGTGGGCAAATATGAGCACTAATTTTAAAAAATTAATAACTGAGACTACTTCTAAAAAAACTTTCCTAAAAATTGCTATAACTTGAAAATGGTGCACTTTATCAAAATTTCACTGAAGTACTTTTTGATTGCAAATTCCATTTTATATCGAAAAATGAAGTTGAACAATTTTTGCGACCAGTATTTCGATTTAAAAAAAAAACTGTATTGATTCATAAATTCATTATTTTATCAAAGATTTTTTGCCCATTCTGGAACTTTCTGAAAAGTTGATATTTTATGTCCCCTGAAAAATATCAGAAAATGGAAAAAGTGTTTTTTTTTTGCAAATCAAGTATAAGTAACAAAAAGTGAAATTAAAAATCACCAAAACAAATTTTACCGTGTTTAATTTTTGTCAGTTTAGTCCTTAACCATACCTACAATTTTGCCGAAGACATCAAAGTGATAAAAAAATTCCTTCAAAAGATACAGATTTTTGAATTTTCACATATCATTTTGCCTTCCTCACTGAGGTAAGGCTATAATCCTGCTCTAAAAATGAACTTTGTATAAAAACGTCGTAGACCCACCTTCATGTATACATATAGACTCAGAATCGAAAACTGAACAAATGTCTGTGTGTATGTGTGTGTGTATGTGTGTGTGTATGTGTGTGTGTATGTGTGTGTGTATGTATGTATGTGACCAACAAACTAGCTCATGTTTCTCGGCACTGGCTGAACCGATTTGACCCGAACCTGTTGCATTCGACTTGGTTTAGGGTCCCATAGATCGAAATTTATACAGATTGAAGTTTCGATAAGTAGTTCAAAAGTTATGTATAAAAATGTGTTTTCACATATATCCGGATCTCACTTAAATGTATGTAAACTATGTCCGGATCCACCATCCGACCCATCGTTGGTTAGGTTATCAAAAGACCTTTCCAACAAGTCCAAAACATTGAAGATCTGGCAACCCTGTCTCGAGATATGGTCACTTAAGTGACACTTATGTACTTTTTTGAAGCCGGATCTCACTTAAATGTATGTAAACTATATTCGGATCCACCATCCGACCCATAGTTGGTTAGGTTATCAAAAAACCTTTCCAACGAGTCCAAAACATTGAAGATCTGGCAACCCTGTCTCGAGATATGGCCGCTTAAGTGATATTGATGTACTTTTTGGAAGCCGGATCTCACTTAAATGTATGTAAACTATGTCCGGGTCCATCATCCGACCCATCGTTGGTTAGGTTATCAAAAAACCTTTCCAACGAGTCCAAAACATTGAAGATCTGGCAACCCTGTCTCGAGATATGGCCGCTTAAATGATATTGATGTACTTTTTGGAAGCCGGATCTCACTTAAATGTATGTAAACTATGTCCGGGTCCACCATCCGACCCATCGTTGGTTAGGTTATCAAAAAACCTTTCCAACGAGTCCAAAACATTGAAGATCTGGCAACCCTGTCTCGAGATATGGCCGCTTAAGTGATATTGATGTACTTTTTGAAAGCCGGATCTCACTTAAATGTATGTAAACTATGTCCGGATCCACCATCCGACCCATCGTTGGTTAGGTTATCAAAAAACCTTTCCAACAAGCCTAAAACATTGAAGATCTGGCAGCCCTGTCTCGAGATATGGCCGCTTAAATGATATTGATGTACTTTTTGGAAGCCGGATCTCACTTAAATGTATGTAAACTATGTCCGGATCCACCATCCGACCCATCGTTGGTTAGGTTATCAAAAAACCTTTCCAACGAGTCCAAAACATTGAAGATCTGGCAACCCTGTCTCGAGATATGGCCGTTTAAGTGATATTGATGTACTTTTTGGAAGCCGGATCTCACTTAAATGTATGTAAACTATGTCCGGATCCACCATCCGACCCATCGTTGGTTAGGTTATCAAAAAAACTTTCCAACGAGCCTAAAACATTGAAGATCTGGCAACCCTGTCTCGAGATATGGCCGCTTAAGTGATATTGATGTACTTTTTGGAAGCCGGATCTCACTTAAATGTATGTAAACTATGTCCGGATCCACCATCCGACCCATAGTTAGTTAGGTTATCAAAAAACCTTTCCAACGAGTCCAAAACATTGAAGATCTGGCAACCCTGTCTCGAGATATGGCCGCTTAAGTGATATTGATGTACTTTTTGGAAGCCGGATCTCACTTAAATGTATGTAAACTATGTCCGGATCCACCATCCGACCCATCGTTGGTTAGGTTATCAAAAAACCTTTCTAACGAGCCTAAAACATTGAAGATCTGGCAACCCTGTCTCGAGATATGGCCGCTTAAATGATATTGATGTACTTTTTGGAAGCCGGATCTCACTTAAATGTATGTAAACTATGTCCGGATCCACCATCCGACCCATCGTTGGTTAGGTTATCAAAAAACCTTTCCAACGAGTCCAAAACATTGAAGATCTGGCAACCCTGTCTCGAGATATGGCCGCTTAAGTGATATTGATGTACTTTTTGGAAGCCGGATCTCACTTAAATGTATGTAAACTATGTCCGGATCCACCATCCGACCCATCGTTGGTTAGGTTATCAAAAGACCTTTCCAACGAGTCCAAAACATTGAAGATCTGGCAACCCTGTCTCGAGATATGGTCACTTAAGTGACACTTATGTACTTTTTTGAAGCCGGATCTCACTTAAATGTATGTAAACTATATTCGGATCCACCATCCGACCCATAGTTGGTTAGGTTATCAAAAAACCTTTCCAACGAGTCCAAAACATTGAAGATCTGGCAACCCTGTCTCGAGATATGGCCGCTTAAATGATATTGATGTACTTTTTGGAAGCCGGATCTCACTTAAATGTATGTAAACTATGTCCGGATCCACCATCCGACCCATCGTTGGTTAGGTTATCAAAAAACCTTTCCAACGAGTCCAAAACATTGAAGATCTGGCAACCCTGTCTCGAGATATGGCCGCTTAAATGATATTGATGTACTTTTTGGAAGCCGGATCTCACTTAAATGTATGTAAACTATGTCCGGATCCACCATCCGACCCATCGTTGGTTAGGTTATCAAAAAACCTTTCCAACGAGTCCAAAACATTGAAGATCTGGCAACCCTGTCTCGAGATATGGCCGCTTAAGTGATATTGATGTACTTTTTGGAAGCCGGATCTCACTTAAATGTATGTAAACTATGTCCGGATCCACCATCCGACCCATCGTTGGTTAGGTTATCAAAAAAACTTTCCAACGAGCCTAAAACATTGAAGATCTGGCAACCCTGTCTCGAGATATGGCCGCTTAAGTGATATTGATGCACTTTTTGAAAGCCGGATCTCACTTAAATGTATGTAAACTATGTCCGGATCCACCATCCGACCCATCGTTGGTTAGGTTATCAAAAAACCTTTCTAACGAGCCTAAAACATTGAAGATCTGGCAACCCTGTCTCGAGATATGGCCGCTTAAATGATATTGATGTACTTTTTGGAAGCCGGATCTCACTTAAATGTATGTAAACTATGTCCGGATCCACCATCCGACCCATCGTTGGTTAGGTTATCAAAAAACCTTTCCAACGAGTCCAAAACATTGAAGATCTGGCAACCCTGTCTCGAGATATGGCCGCTTAAGTGATATTGATGTACTTTTTGAAAGCCGGATCTCACTTAAATGTATGTAAACTATGTCCGGATCCACCATCCGACCCATCGTTGGTTAGGTTATCAAAAAACCTTTCCAACAAGCCTAAAACATTGAAGATCTGGCAGCCCTGTCTCGAGATATGGCCGCTTAAATGATATTGATGTACTTTTTGGAAGCCGGATCTCACTTAAATGTATGTAAACTATGTCCGGATCCACCATCCGACCCATCGTTGGTTAGGTTATCAAAAAACCTTTCTAACGAGCCTAAAACATTGAAGATCTGGCAACCCTGTCTCGAGATATGGCCGCTTAAATGATATTGATGTACTTTTTGGAAGCCGGATCTCACTTAAATGTATGTAAACTATGTCCGGATCCACCATCCGACCCATCGTTGGTTAGGTTATCAAAAAACCTTTCCAACGAGTCCAAAACATTGAAGATCTGGCAACCCTGTCTCGAGATATGGCCGCTTAAGTGATATTGATGTACTTTTTGGAAGCCGGATCTCACTTAAATGTATGTAAACTATGTCCGGATCCACCATCCGACCCATCGTTGGTTAGGTTATCAAAAAAACTTTCCAACGAGCCTAAAACATTGAAGATCTGGCAACCCTGTCTCGAGATATGGCCGCTTAAGTGATATTGATGTACTTTTTGGAAGCCGGATCTCACTTAAATGTATGTAAACTATGTCCGGATCCACCATCCGACCCATCGTTGGTTAGGTTATCAAAAAACCTTTCCAACGAGTCCAAAACATTGAAGATCTGGCAACCCTGTCTCGAGATATGGCCGCTTAAGTGATATTGATGTACTTTTTGGAAGCCGGATCTCACTTAAATGTATGTAAACTATGTCCGGATCCACCATCCGACCCATCGTTGGTTAGGTTATCAAAAAACCTTTCTAACGAGCCTAAAACATTGAAGATCTGGCAACCCTGTCTCGAGATATGGCCGCTTAAGTGATATTGATGTACTTTTTGGAAGCCGGATCTCACTTAAATGTATGTAAACTATGTCCGGATCCACCATCCGACCCATCGTTGGTTAGGTTATCAAAAAACCTTTCCAACGAGTCCAAAACATTGAAGATCTGGCAACCCTGTCTCGAGACATGGCCGCTTAAGTGATATTGATGTACTTTTTAGAAGCCGGATCTCACTTAAATTTATGTAAACTATGTCCGGATCCACTATCCGACTCATCGTTAGTTAGGTTATCAAAAAACCTTTCCAACGAGCCTAAAATATTGAAAATCTGGCAACCCTGTCTCGAGATATGGCCACTTAAGTGATATTTATGTACTTTTTGGAAGCCGGATTTCACTTAAATGTATGTAAACTATGTCCGGATCCACCATCCAACCAATCGTTGGTTAGGTTATCAAAAAACCTTTCCAACGAGTCCAAAACATTGAAGATCTGGCAACCCTGTCTCGAGATATGGCCGCTTAAGTGATATTGATGTACTTTTTGGAAGCCGGATCTCACTTAAATGTATGTAAACTATGTCCGGATCCACCATCCGACCCATAGTTGGTTAGGTTATCAAAAAACCTTTCCAACGAGTCCAAAACATTGAAGATCTGGCAACCCTGTCTCGAGATATGGCCGCTTAAGTGATATTGATGTACTTTTTGGAAGCCGGATCTCACTTAAATGTATGTAAACTATGTCCGGATCCACCATCCGACCCATCGTTGGTTAGGTTATCAAAAAACCTTTCCAACGAGTCCAAAACATTGAAGATCTGGCAACCCTGTCTCGAGATATGGCCACTTAAGTGATATTTATGTACTTTTTGGAAGCCGGATTTCACTTAAATGTATGTAAACTATGTCCGGATCCACCATCCAACCAATCGTTGGTTAGGTTATCAAAAAACCTTTCCAACGAGTCCAAAACATTGAAAATCTGGCAACCCTGTCTCGAGATATGGCCACTTAAGTGATATTTATGTACTTTTTGGAAGCCGGATTTCACTTAAATGTATGTAAACTATGTCCGGATCCACCATCCAACCAATCGTTGGTTAGGTTATCAAAAAACCTTTCCAACGAGTCCAAAACATTGAAGATCTGGCAACCCTGTCTCGAGATATGGCCGCTTAAATGATATTGATGTACTTTTTGGAAGCCGGATCTCACTTAAATGTATGTAAACTATGTCCGGATCCACCATCCGACCCATCGTTGGTTAGGTTATCAAAAAACCTTTCCAACGAGTCCAAAACATTGAAGATCTGGCAACCCTGTCTCGAGATATGGCCGCTTAAGTGATATTGATGTACTTTTTGGAAGCCGGATCTCACTTAAATGTATGTAAACTATGTCCGGATCCACCATCCGACCCATCGTTGGTTAGGTTATCAAAAAAACTTTCCAACGAGCCTAAAACATTGAAGATCTGGCAACCCTGTCTCGAGATATGGCCGCTTAAGTGATATTGATGCACTTTTTGAAAGCCGGATCTCACTTAAATGTATGTAAACTATGTCCGGATCCACCATCCGACCCATCGTTGGTTAGGTTATCAAAAAACCTTTCTAACGAGCCTAAAACATTGAAGATCTGGCAACCCTGTCTCGAGATATGGCCGCTTAAATGATATTGATGTACTTTTTGGAAGCCGGATCTCACTTAAATGTATGTAAACTATGTCCGGATCCACCATCCGACCCATCGTTGGTTAGGTTATCAAAAAACCTTTCCAACGAGTCCAAAACATTGAAGATCTGGCAACCCTGTCTCGAGATATGGCCGCTTAAGTGATATTGATGTACTTTTTGGAAGCCGGATCTCACTTAAATGTATGTAAACTATGTCCGGATCCACCATCCGACCCATCGTTGGTTAGGTTATCAAAAAACCTTTCCAACGAGTCCAAAACATTGAAGATCTGGCAACCCTGTCTCGAGATATGGCCGCTTAAGTGATATTGATGTACTTTTTGAAAGCCGGATCTCACTTAAATGTATGTAAACTATGTCCGGATCCACCATCCGACCCATCGTTGGTTAGGTTATCAAAAAACCTTTCCAACAAGCCTAAAACATTGAAGATCTGGCAGCCCTGTCTCGAGATATGGCCGCTTAAATGATATTGATGTACTTTTTGGAAGCCGGATCTCACTTAAATGTATGTAAACTATGTCCGGATCCACCATCCGACCCATCGTTGGTTAGGTTATCAAAAAACCTTTCTAACGAGCCTAAAACATTGAAGATCTGGCAACCCTGTCTCGAGATATGGCCGCTTAAATGATATTGATGTACTTTTTGGAAGCCGGATCTCACTTAAATGTATGTAAACTATGTCCGGATCCACCATCCGACCCATCGTTGGTTAGGTTATCAAAAAACCTTTCCAACGAGTCCAAAACATTGAAGATCTGGCAACCCTGTCTCGAGATATGGCCGCTTAAGTGATATTGATGTACTTTTTGGAAGCCGGATCTCACTTAAATGTATGTAAACTATGTCCGGATCCACCATCCGACCCATCGTTGGTTAGGTTATCAAAAAACCTTTCTAACGAGCCTAAAACATTGAAGATCTGGCAACCCTGTCTCGAGATATGGCCGCTTAAATGATATTGATGTACTTTTTGGAAGCCGGATCTCACTTAAATGTATGTAAACTATGTCCGGATCCACCATCCGACCCATCGTTGGTTAGGTTATCAAAAAACCTTTCCAACGAGTCCAAAACATTGAAGATCTGGCAACCCTGTCTCGAGATATGGCCGCTTAAGTGATATTGATGTACTTTTTGGAAGCCGGATCTCACTTAAATGTATGTAAACTATGTCCGGATCCACCATCCGACCCATCGTTGGTTAGGTTATCAAAAAACCTTTCTAACGAGCCTAAAACATTGAAGATCTGGCAACCCTGTCTCGAGATATGGCCGCTTAAGTGATATTGATGTACTTTTTGGAAGCCGGATCTCACTTAAATGTATGTAAACTATGTCCGGATCCACCATCCGACCCATCGTTGGTTAGGTTATCAAAAAACCTTTCCAACGAGTCCAAAACATTGAAGATCTGGCAACCCTGTCTCGAGACATGGCCGCTTAAGTGATATTGATGTACTTTTTAGAAGCCGGATCTCACTTAAATTTATGTAAACTATGTCCGGATCCACTATCCGACTCATCGTTAGTTAGGTTATCAAAAAACCTTTCCAACGAGCCTAAAATATTGAAAATCTGGCAACCCTGTCTCGAGATATGGCCACTTAAGTGATATTTATGTACTTTTTGGAAGCCGGATTTCACTTAAATGTATGTAAACTATGTCCGGATCCACCATCCAACCAATCGTTGGTTAGGTTATCAAAAAACCTTTCCAACGAGTCCAAAACATTGAAGATCTGGCAACCCTGTCTCGAGATATGGCCGCTTAAGTGATATTGATGTACTTTTTGGAAGCCGGATCTCACTTAAATGTATGTAAACTATGTCCGGATCCACCATCCGACCCATAGTTGGTTAGGTTATCAAAAAACCTTTCCAACAAGCCTAAAACATTGAAGATCTGGCAACCCTGTCTAGAGGTATGGCAACTTAAGTGATATTTATGTACTTTTTGGAAGCCGGATCTCACTTAAATGTATGTAAACTATGTCCGGATCCACCATCCGACCCTAAAATATTGAAAATCTGGCAACCCTGTCTCGAGATATGGCCACTTAAGTGATATTTATGTACTTTTTGGAAGCCGGATTTCACTTAAATGTATGTAAACTATGTCCGGATCCACCATCCAACCAATCGTTGGTTAGGTTATCAAAAAACCTTTCCAACGAGTCCAAAACATTGAAGATCTGGCAACCCTGTCTCGAGATATGGCCGCTTAAGTGATATTGATGTACTTTTTGGAAGCCGGATCTCACTTAAATGTATGTAAACTATGTCCGGATCCACCATCCGACCCATAGTTGGTTAGGTTATCAAAAAACCTTTCCAACAAGCCTAAAACATTGAAGATCTGGCAACCCTGTCTAGAGGTATGGCAACTTAAGTGATATTTATGTACTTTTTTATTCCGGATCTAAAAAATAGATGAAATTTTTGTACAATTCCATCATATCAGCCATTGTTGTTAATTAGTGAGGAAGGCTCCAACCACATAGGTGGATTAAGTTAGTTTTTGTATAGACAGCTGCCAAATTTGTATGGAAAATTATTTTTTCCATTATTTTTACCGAAGGCACCAAAAAAGTATCAGCCGGATTAAAAAATACAAAAAAACTAACTTAATCCACCTATGTGGTTGGAGCCTTCTTTACTTATTACCAACAATGGCTGATATGAAATTTCATCTCTTTCAGATACAAAAATTTCATCTCTTTTTTAGATCCGGAGTAAAAAAGTACATCAATATCACTTAAGTGTACATATCTCAAGACAGGGTTGCCAGATCTCCAATGTTTTGAACTCGTTGGAAAGGTCTTTTCATAACCTAACCAACGATGGGTCGGATGGTGGATCCGGACATAGTTTACATACATTTAAGTGAGATCCGGTTTCCAAAAAGTACATCAATATCACTTAAGTGGCCATATCTCGAGACAGGGTTGCCAGATCTTCAATGTTTTAGGCTCGTTGGAAAGGTCTTTTGATAACCTAACCAACGATGGGTCGGATGATGGACCCGGACATAGTTTACATACATTTAAGTGAGATCCGGATATATGTGAAAACACATTTTTATACATAACTTTTGAACTACTTATCAAAACTTCAATCTGTATAAAACTCGATCTATGGGACCCTAAACCAAGTCGAATGCAACAGGTTCGGGTCAAATCGGTTCAGCCAGTGCCGAGAAACATGAGCTAGTTTGTTGGTCACATACATACATACACACACACATACACACAGACATTTGTTCAGTTTTCGATTCTGAGTCGATATGTATACATGAAGGTGGGTCTACGACGTTTTTATTCAAAGTTCATTTTTAGAGCAGGATTATAGCCTTACCTCAGTGAGGAAGGCAAAAATCGAATGACCAAAATCTCAGGGAATTGCTCGATCCTGAGAAAATGCAAAACCCGTAAAAATCATTTTGACTCAAACTCACCTCAAAGACCCAATGCCACTCCCACTGACGGTAATCTGCCAAAACTTGTGGGTTGTACTGTGAATAGTTTCGTATTTTCCTCTAAAGAACTGGGAAAGATTTAGCGGTTCCAACTACAAGTTTTCAGAATATATCGGCTCTGACTTCGGGTTCTCAAATGTACGCAACTCCAACAAACCAGGATGTGTCTCCGACTCAAAGATCTTGTTAACAATAATTGAAGAAATTTTCTAAGTGCATTTTCCTAAATGCACTCAATCTGCATGCTAAACTTTCACTTTGCGAATTGTACACCCAAACATTCCTGTTGCAACATATTGATTAGTTGCCCTCCAAATTGGAAAATGATTCTCCGTTGGTTCAAAACTTGACCCCACGCTAGTGGGGAGCAATTCGATTTCCTCTCCCTTCCCAGCGGTTTACACCCACCATCCCCCCTCACCCTAAAACCTCCAAACTCGGGCATCGCGGTCAAAACGCGAATGTGTCCGATATTTTGCCAGCCCGTGGCCACCGCCACATGCCACGGCGGGGAAATGCTCAATGTTGTTATGGCCACTGGTCACCACCACCATTCGGAACGGAAGGCACGGACCGATGTTTACGTTGTTGGTTGCCACGAATTCCCAACCCCTCGGGGCATGACCACTTTCCATCGGGAGGAGGAGCAGCGGGATTCCACGTGATGTGCGGTTTCACATTTCAATAGTTTCGCGGGGTGGCCGCGGACTGGCATACACATTTGGTGGTTGTTCCGGAACCTGGTCTCGATCCCCCCCCTCCCTCTCCCTTTCTGAAATTGGGAACGATTTTCGGATTTCACGGTACGGCCAATAAGCGGTACCGCGCCAGTGTTGAGATAATCATCGGTTTCGGAATTCGCGGGCCCGAGTTTTGTTTGCTGACTAGATAAATGAAGTGAAATTCCACACCGCCACGTGGGCACGTGTCCCGTTAGTTACGACTGAGTGGGTTCGGAGCGATCGGATTAGTAGGGGGTGGTGGCCGAAAAACTGATCGTTTTTTTATAATTGAAATGTTGAACAGATATAAATTTCTATCGATAGATCATTAAAATCACTCCAATGCAATTATTTGAAATGTCACCTCTATTCCAACTTCCAAGAATCATTAGTATCAATCATTAATAATTAATTCCAACAAACACTATGAAGAGCTAAAATTAAACTTCCGAGAACAAAACCTCCACCACACTCCCCTACCCACACACACACAGAGCAGATGGCGCAGCATCGATACAGCCAAAAGCCGATAAGTACTCCCACGCGCGCGTTGAGGCCTAAAATGGTCGTCCCGAGTTTCAATGTTGCACCTGGCTGCACTTGCAGGTGATTACCTGGCAGAAGGCTCCTGCAGCGCTTATCGAGTAATTATTGGGGATTAACACGAGCGTACTTGCGTAATTCTGGTGCTGCAGATCAAAACGATTCCCGCGATTTTTATTTTCACTCGTGATAATGGTGGGGATGACTTTTGATATCAATTTATAAATATGCAAAATAATGAGTAATTATAGAAATGATTATTAGTTAATTCATTTAATAAAAATGGCATTTTATCACGTTACGCAGGCAAAGCAAAGTTTTAATTTGGATTTCATTTACCCAAATAATTTATTTTTCCCTCCTCAAATTAAAACTCTTTATTTGACATAATAATAATCACTCGAGATTGTGTTCCCACATTTATAGATGGTCTTTCAAATACAGTCATGCCTCGGTTGACATTGGCTATAATGAATAAACCATCCAAACATTAAATAATGATAGTATTTTAGAATCGGGATGATGTCAGTTAGGCCGTTGCAAATATTTTTTGAAGTTTATGTCACCCCCTTCCCCCTCCCTTCAAAAACGGTCTGAAAAATAAGAGGGCAAACAATATTTTTTCAAAAAACTACTAAATTTTTATGCAAAAAGAAGTATAATGAACTGAAATTAATTTGAAATGCATTTTCCTGCGTTGAAAATCATATTTAGCATATTTGAGATCGAACAACAATATTTTTTTTTTTTGTAAGATGCAAAAAAATGTTTTTTTTTTCAACAAAAAAAAAATCGTCGATACTTTGATATGTTGAAAACTAAAGATTGCAAAACATCTGGGCAGGTGTAAATTGCATTTTAAAACACTTTTTTCATTCAAATGGTGAACCCCCCCTCCCCCCACCCTCTTGACTTTAGCCAGAGTCAAGGAACATAGACATCAAAAAATATTTGCAACGGCGTAATTGAAAATAACCAAAATTTTCACAAAACTACGTATTTTCGAAAAAATACTCAAAATTTCAGTTTTTTACAATATGGGCATTAAATGATTAGGGTATTTTTTTCATAAATTTCGGTATTTTTTTCATAAAAAAGTATAAAAATTTACATTACGAGCCATGGTTTCAACATTTTAATGAAAAACTAACTTAATCCACCTATGTGGTTGATGCCTTCCTCACTTTTTACCAACAATGGGTAATATGAGTGGTTTGGACACATATTTCAGCTATTTTTTTTTTTTGAATCTAGAAAAAAACGTACACACATATAACTTACGTAATCATAACTCGAGAAAAGGTTGCCAGATCTTCAATGTTTTGGACTCGTTGGAAAGGTTTTTCGATTACCTAACCAACGATGGGTCGGATGGTGGATCCGGACATAGTTTACATGCATATAAGTGAGATCCGGATAAATGTGAAAACACATTTTTATATATAACTTTTGAACTACTTATCAAAACTTCAAACAATTCAATAGCGATGTATGGGACCCTAAACCAAGTCGTATGCAACCGGTTTGATCAAAATCGGTCCAGCCAGTGCTGAGAAAACTTGGCAAGAATTTTGAACACATACTCACATACACACACACACACACACATACACACACACACAGACATTTGTTCAGTTTTCGATTCTGAGTCGATAGGTATACATGAATATAGGTCTACGAGCTGTATTTCAAAAGTTCATTTTTCGAGCAGGATTATAGCCTTACCTCAATGAGGAAGGCAAAACGTGTTTTAAAATGCATTGTTGTAAAATATCTAAGTAATGACAAAAAATTTATTTTTTGTGAAATATAAAATTTTTGCGGTGCTGTACATTGGAATTTCATAAAAATTCAAAACAACAAGCCCAAACATGCTAAATATGATTATCAATGCAGAAAAATGCATTTTAGATTGTTTTCAGTTGATAGACTTATATTTTCATGAATATTTCGAGGTTTTTTGGAAAAAAATTTTTGCCCCCTGATTTTTTAGACCAATTTTGATGGGGGCGAAATAAACTTTGAAAAATATTTGCAACGGCCTTATTTTGTAAAAAAATACTAATATGTTCGATATGTTCACAAAATATACATATTAGGGTGGGTACGGATTTTCAAAAGTTCTCAGATCATGTTCTGGTGTGGTTCCCCTTGTAGGGCATACCCAAAGGGACTTTCACGCCAAATTTCAGCTCATTTGGTTGAAAACTGGCTTGTCTCAAGCGATTTCAATTTTACATGGAATTTACTATGGGAAATTTTGAATTTCCGTTCATTCGCTCCTACATGCCTGGGGAAAACATGTAGAAACTTCTAGGATGGCTAGAAATGAGCGGAATCGTCTGGAGAACAACTTTCCCTAAGAGACCAGGTCGATTCGTTCAACCCCCATCGAGCTCAACGGCAATACATCCGGGGTTTTCGGAATCAATGGTTTTTCCAAGAAAAGCATCAATTTTTCCTTAGCATGCTATGAATGCTTGATGAACACCGCGACGCCACTCATGTCAAACAGCTACCACGTGATTGTAAAATTTGCAACTTAACATTTTTTTTCTTATTTGGAGGTTTATAATACAGCTAAATAGTATCAGGATCACCATAAATTTTAATTCTATGGTTTAAAAGTAATAAGAAGTAATTTTTTATAGGCGATGCTAGTCCACGTGGTAGCTGTTTGACATGTGGCGTCGCAGTGTTCATCATGCATTCATAGCATGCTAAGGAAAAATTGATGCTTTTCTTGGGAAAACCATTGATTCTGAAAACCCCGGATGTATTGCCGTTGAGCTCGATGGGGGTTGAACGAATCGACCTGGTCTCTTAGGGAAAGTTGTTCTCCAGACGATTCCGCTCATTTCTAGCCATCCTAGAAGTTTCTACATGTTTTCCCCAGGCCTGTAGGAGCGAATGAACGGAAATTCAAAATTTCCCATAGTAAATTCCATGTAAACTTGAACTCGCTTGAGACAAGCCAGTTTTCAACCAAATGAGCTGAAATTTGGCGTGAGAGTCCCTATGGGTATGCCCTACAAGGGGAACCACACCAGAACTTGATCTGAGAACTTTTGAAAATCCGTACCCACCCTAATACATATGCAGCAATTTCATTTGAAAAGGGCACAACCGATAATTACCCGTATTTTTTTGTTTGGTCATTAGGGTGACCTACACCGTGCTAGGGTGGTAACAAAAAATGGCAAATTTTGTCAATTTGGGCTAAAAAACATCTTTTTCAAAAAATCATAGCTGCACACCATTTCAACCGATTTTGAATGTCTTAGATGCAAATGAATGGTGATTGGTTGGCCTTTCGAGGAAAAATAATTTGAACGGAAAAAATTAGCCAAACATTTGAAAAGTCGTATGAAAACTTAAAATGGCGTTTTGACCTTGTCTAGACTAAAGAGCCTATGTCTGAAAATATTTTTTCGGATTCCTCGGATTCCTAACCGCTTTTCATTTGCATCTAAGACAACAAAAATCGTTTGAAATGGTACGGAGTTATGATTTTTTAAAAAGATGGTTTTTGCGAAAATCAACGAAAATTTCTATTTCTGGGACCACTCTAGCACGGTGTAGGTCACCCTAATGGCCAAACAAAAAAATACGAGTCAAATAATTTGGGCCACAGAACCCGCACAAAAATGTTTAGCTCAATCGGAGAACTTTTTTCGGTTTGTGCCCTTTTCAAATCGAATTGCTGTGTGCTTAAAACATCCATATTTAACTAGTTTATTTTTAATTGCAAAATTTTAGAGCTTTACTCCATACGTAAGACCCCTAGCAACATTTTAGGTTTGCAGTAGGCCATGAAAGCCTATTCAGGCTGTATGGGGGTTTTCAGAACCATCATAAACCCTGTAAGTTTAAAAATGTTACTAGGGACATCGGTCCCTAGTTTTTAACTTCATTTTCCGACTATCTTATGATAGTTAAGCAGTTTCCTGAGATGCCATTTGAGAAGGGATTTACTGAGTGATTTGGTATCTTGGGCAAAGTTGTAGGTATTGATCAGAACTGTTTAGGTTAAATCAGTTAAACTTTTAGAAAGGGGAACCTAACGAAACTTCGTTTCAAGGTGCAAACTAAATTGCAATCGAAGCAAAACAACGTTGGAGTTCAAGTCAATTGTGAGAATATTGAAATGAATTTCAAGATCTTCATTATCTTGTCGTTGTGAATATCTTTTAAACTATTCCGTTTTTAATATTATGATTACGTCAGTTTTATTTTGCTTTAATGACCAGCTTGAAACAGGTTATTTTAGCTGAATTAAACTTTTTTCAAGATAATTTCAGGAGGTTTTTTGATTATTTTCTCTAATGTATTGATTTTTTAATATTTTTTAAGGCAAAAATTACAAAAAAAAAATAACCCTCTGCAACCCAACCCCGCCTCTAGACGGGCTTCGATTTAAAAAATCGCCAAAAACCCATTTTTCAACCAATTTTTGATCTTCAAACAGCATTGGAAAGAAGAACTTTTAAAATTTTGGAAAATTTTAGGGTTGGAAGTTTGACTTGTTTTATGTGACTTTACCAATGTTTTTAAAAATGTATTTTTTTTAGGGGTCAACTTTGGCTGTGTTTTTTTACTAACATTTCCTATATTTTAAGTAAAAAGAAGTTTGCTGTAATTTTTCTAGTGCCCCAGACTATGCCTCTTCGCATTTATTTACAATTTAAATGATAATGGTTCCATTTTATAGCAGAAAATGTGAAAAACATGCAAAAAATTGAAAAAGTTACTATAAAAACATGAAAAAATTAGATAGGCAAAATGTAATGATAGGAGGTGGCAGAGTAGGCCAAATACTACCAAAAACAAACATAAACAAAACAAGATAAATGCAAATTAAAATACTAAAAATGAAACAAGAAAAACATAAAACAAGAGAAGTAAAGTTTTTCGTAGAACAAAAGTTACTCAAAATGACCTCCTGAACACGGGAAAAAATCGAAAAAAATTTGGGCAGTAGAGGGTTAAATGAATTTTGACATGCTAAACATAATACAAGTTTGGAAGCTTTTCCGAATTTCAGAGGCTGACAAAGTTTTTAGAGCATAAGCATAAGCATAGGTGCCCACCCGCAGTTGTTACTCCGCTATTGACCAGGACCTCCAGAAGTTACATCCACGAGCCGTGGAAGATAAGTGGGAGCTATCTTTCCTCGCTTCGCAACTTCTCAAAGGCCCCTATCATGCTGATCAATACCGGCGCCGGCCACGACCAGTGGTAGGGTCACGGGGAAGTGGATGGGAATGTTAGTCCGATACTTGAGTGATAGAGACCGCCCAATCGACTGCTCCTCCGACAAAGTATCACATGAGTTTTGAGGGGGTTAGTAGATGGGTATGAGGTCAGGATTCACGAGTGGCAGTGATGTGACCATGAGAATTTTGTTTATCGGTTGAAAATTTTAAATCTTAGGCAGCCGGCTGCGGAAAGATAGATAGTTGATTATTTAAAAAGTTTTTTTTTTTATCGAACGCGTGCCAGCCAAGCAGTAGTGCTATGGGCTGGACTTATCAGTATATTTTTACTGTTTTTACAATTTAGATAACGCGAGCAAATTTCGAAAATAGTAAATAAATGACACTTTACTCTTCATAAAATTGATAGTTTGATGTGTTAATACTAAAACGTCCATTTACGACGAAAATTATCACGAAAAAACAGGACTGCGCGTCCACAGAAGCGCTGCACTTATGATCAATTTCAGAGACTGACAAAGTTTTTTTTTCTAAAAGTCTGCTTTAAAAAAAGCTTGGCACAGATAGCTCGTATACCGCCCTTCCATGTATAGATAGGGTGATCCAAATCCGAGTTTTTTTCTTTTTTGAAAAACTTTCCCTAACACTTAATATTTTTATATTTTTTTTGCTAAAAAGTTATTAAGAGGCAGTATTTGTAGATTCTGCTCGGTTTGTTCTAGAGGTCGTATCGAGGTGCTCCGATTTGGATGAAACTTTCAGGGTTTATTTGTCTATACATGAGATGAACTCATGCCAAATATGAGCCCTCTACGACAAAGGGAAGTGGGGTAAAACGGGCATTGAAGTTTGAGGTCCAAAAAACATGAAAAATCTTAAAATTGCTCGCATTTCCGTAAAACTTCATCAATTCCAACTCTCTTAGATGCATTCGAATGGTCTTTTGAAGCCCTTCAAAATGTGCTATAGACATCCAGGATTGGTTTTACTTTTTCTCATATCTTTTGCAAATTACTGTTAAAAATGGATTTTTTTAAAACCTTAATAACTTTTCCCAACAGCCTCCAACACCCATACTCCCATAGGTCAAAAGTTAGGGAATTTCATGGACTATAAGCCTACGGTACTAACTTTTTGGCCAATCGCAGTTTTTCTCATAGTTTTTCGATTTTTCTAGAACAAACATTTTACAACGTTAGTTTTTGCCCTGTAGACCGAGAAGACGGCACTTTTTGGTCTCAATTTTGTCATATTCGGAATCCTCGGACAATTTCACGTAAGTTAGAAGTATTGGAGTTGTAATTTTGATTTAAAAAATAATTAAATAAAACATTTTTGAAAAAAGAAATAGATCTTATTTACCCTATAATCAATACGTCAAATGCTGTATCAAGTAGGCGAAAACCTGTTTCACCCCCAATCCAACAAATTGTTAAAAAATATTTAAATTCATTCTAAATGGCAATTTTTCCAATCAAATTTACAACTCCAATACTTCTAACTTACGTGAAATTGTCCGAGGATTCTGAATATGACAAAATTGAGACCAAAAAATGCCGCTATGGCGGCCTACAGGGCAAAAACTAACGTTGTAAAATGTTTGTTCTAGAAAAATCGTCAAACTATGAGAAAAACTGCGATTGGCCAAAAAGTTAATACCGTAGGCTTATAGTCCATGAAATTCCCTAACTTTTGACCTATGGGAGTATGGGTGTTGGAGGCTGTTGGGAAAAGTTATTAAGGTTTTAAAAAAATCCATTTTTGACAGTAATTTGCAAAAGCTATGAGAAAAAGTAAAACCAATCCTGGATGTATATAGCACATTTTGAAGAGCTTCAAAAGACCATTCGAATGCATCTAAGAGAGTTAGAATTGATGAAGTTTTACGGAAATGCGAGCAATTTTAAGATTTTTCATGTTTTTTGGACCTCAAACTTCAATGCCCGTTTTACCCCACTTCCCTTTGTCGTAGAGGGCTCATATTTGGCATGAGTTCATCTCATGTATAGACAAACAAACCCTGAAAGTTTCATCCAAATCGGAGCACCTCGATACGACCTGTTTCACATCGGTGAAAAACTCGCTCTTAACCTCCGAAAATATCCATTTCCGCGCGGATGGCTCTAGTGTCGTCTTGTTGACCAAAGAGTTAATAATTCAGATGAAATAAGGCATGAGTAGGTGCAACATAATAATTTTTTTATATTACAAAAAAATCATACAGAATTTTGTGAAAAACTTTCCAAGAGCAGGAAAATTTGCTCCCGTTTCCCACATTAATGTCAATTCCGCATCCAAATCCCTAGCAATCATTAACTTCACTCGATTGACCGCCTCGCTTTCACACTCTCACTTGTTGACCTTTCCCTTTTAGGAAAGAAAGTAATATGCGGAACCAACATTGACTGCCAAAAGGCTAGGCCCCGAATCCGATTTGTCATCACGGAGGCACAATAATCAGTGTCAGAGTCCCCTCTTTAAGCCCCGTTTCCCAAAAGGATTCACGCTCCAAGAATCTGTGAGTGTGTGTCTGCGGTATTGATTTACGATAAGGAAAGGCGAGTCCCCAAGCACACACACACACACACACACATACGCAAACCCATTGAGGGATGAAAAAAATGAAACACTTCGTTACGAAATAGATAAATCACGCTTCGATCATTAGTTCTCGTTTCTTAGGATGAGTTTGTATGTGTGAGTGACTTTTCTCGCTCTTGTCTTCTTTTGAGGGCGATTTGTTCGACAAATGGCAAGCAGAAAAGGATGAAAAAAGAGAATTTTCCATGATATTTTGCTCAAACGGGAGCTCCCAATTTGAAAGTCAATTTGAAGCAAATTTTGGGAATTTATTTTTGTCAGAAGTCGAGCTTGGAAAAAAATCCCTTCCCAAATTACAACCACTCACGAGAAGAGAGGGTGCTGAACATCAAAGCAAATTCGGCAGTCGGCGTGTGTGTGGATCCTATTTCACGAGCCTGACGAGCGAGTCATGCAACGTCATTTACATGCATGAGTTGCCCGCGACGGGGGGTTGGACGGGAGGTTATAAAAATGGCGCCAAATTACCATTTCATTTTGGCGGGAGATTTCTAACGAGCACCAGTTACCATCGATAAAGTGATGCTACTGAAGTCGGTGGATTGATGTCTTACCTGTAAAGAAAAGAAAAAAGGGAATGTTTAGTCAAGACAATGGACGGAACAAAATACTTTCAATAAATCGACTTGATCTTGTCGTAAGTTGCTTATTGACATTTAGAGAAAAAAACGCATTTTACTGAATAAACAAATAAACAAGCCCTCTGCATTGTCCCAAAATAAGGTTGAATTTGATTGCCGGAGTTCCGAGTTATAGTCAAAAATGTTAACAGTAGACGTGCTGGCATGCACGTGTGACGAAATCGCCTTTGAACAAAATTTCTTTCGGTCAGTGTCGCAATTGCATGTTTTTCTACGATTTAGTTGGAACTACATTTCATTGAAAAGTGTCAACTTTGCATGGAGTTTATACGATTTATACGGTAATCTAATCTATTCTGCTCGATAAACTTTGTCAAATCCAAGAACAATCCAAACAGCTCAACTCCTCCTCATACAATCCCAAAATTCACCATAATTGAATTCATAAGCCTTCGGTGTGACAATCATGGGTGCATGCATGCTTGATTGATAACCAATTGTGTGGCAGCACGTGGTGCCTATCTGTCTGCCGAGGTCCCACTATTCCTCGAGCAAGGACCTCACCATACCATCGACCAGCTTGCCAAGCGCTCAAGTCGTGTAGAAATTTCGAAAGTCCTTGTTCCGAGAACACCCGGCGGCACTGACAGTGGCAACCACTTCAATTAATTTCAGATTTAAAATTTATATTCGCTACCTACACGTAACGCTCGATGCGGTTCTCTAGGTGCAAGACCACACGGTATAGAGATTCATCCAAAAAGGGACGTCTCTTGAGTCGCCGAAATTCAGCCAGAACTGGCAGCCGCCTCTCCAGAAGGACACCTTTTGCGAGTGCCACTGCAATGTTCTCTAATACAAGCCGAAACATTCGCACCCAGAAAGGCCGGGACGTGACTCCGACGCGTCGTCGGTGGAAAGCAGCGACGCCATCCGTCATACACGGTAAGGATCCTCATTTGGTGTGGGGTGGCAAGCAGGTGGCTGAACATGGCGATGGGTGGTCCTCCTCTTGGTGTGACGTGAGAGGTTTGCACGGGTTTTCAAGGGTGGTGAAGAGCTGCAGTAGGTCTACCGAGCAGCTGATGGAAGCATCTTGTTTCTGAGACCTTGAGGCTCGAGCTTTCGATGGTGGGTTTTGCAACAGTGTGGGAAAGTCACAGTGATTAGGGTGGGTCACCACTTTGTTTCATTTTGCCTTGATGAAATGACCACATAAAAAAGCATTCTTTTAAATTGCAAAAAACTAGTAGAAATTTACATTTTTTTTAATTAAGAAAATCTAGTTGAAATAATAATTCATCAATTATAGAATCAATACTTTTCCATTTTAGATATAGCGTCCTCTAAAATTCAAGTTAAAATTTATTGAAAAATATGGACCTTGCATTGATCCCTAAACTCGCTGAATCTCTAGATAAGTTTCTCTAGACGAGAAATCATCTAAATGTCATTTTTTCTGGGGTCAATTTTGGCTGTGATTTCCACTAATATTTTCTATATTTTTTTGTAAAAATAAGTTTGAAGTCTGGTATGAAGTAACTTTTGCAGCGTCCCAGACTATGTCTCTACGCATGTTTCTACAGTTTAAATGATAGTGGTATCAGGCACAACATTGAAAAAATGGATGCCTAAATACGAAAATACTAGAACTAAACAATACAAATGCAAATAATAATACTAAACATGAAACGAGAAAAAAAAACAAAAAAGTTTTTCCTAGAACAAAACTGGCTAAAAATTACCTCCTGAATACGAGAAAAATATGAAAACCACAAATGACATTTGAGGGTTAATTTGTTTTAATTTCTAAAAGTCAACAACAGATTATCAGACTTTTTGATATCTTCAATAACTCTGTCTTCGATTTAATTTATTTTTAAGCTTATTTTGAATAAGAGCAATTCTCTACGAAATCGGTCTTTTTTCTTCAATTTTAATTTTTGTATTTTTAATCCGGCTGAAACTTTTTTGGTGCCTTCGGTATGCCCAAAGAAGCCATTTTGCATCATTAGTTTGTCCATATAATTTTCCATACAAATTCGGCAGCTGTCCATACAAAAATGATGTATGAAAATTCAAAAATCTGTATCTTTTGAAGGAATTTTTTGATCGATTTGGTGTCTTCGGCAAAGTTGTAGGTATGGATACGGACTACACTGGAAAAAATAATACACGGTAAAAAAAAATTTGGTGATTTTTTTATTTAACTTTTTATCACTAAAACTTGATTTACAAAAAAACACTATTTTTAATTTTTTTTATTTTTTGATATGTTTTAGAAGACATAAAATGCCAACTTTTCAGAAATTTCCAGGTTGTGCAAAAAATCACTGACCGAGTTATGAATTTTTTAATCAATACTGATTTTTTCAAAAAATCGAAATTTTGGTCGTAAAAATTTTTCAACTTCATTTTTCGATGTAAAATCAAATTTGCAATCAAAAAGTACTTTACTAAAATTTTGATAAAGTGCACCGTTTTCAAGTTATAGCCATATTTAAGTGACTTTTTTGAAAATAGTCGCAGTTTTTCATTTTTTTAAATTAGTGCACATGTTTGCCCAGTTTTGAAAAAAATATTTTTGAAAAGCTGAGAAAATTCTCTATATTTTGCTTATTCGGACTATGTTGATACGACCTTTAGTTGCTGAGATATTGCAATGCAAAGGTTTAAAAACAGGAAAATTGATGTTTTCTAAGTTTCACCCAAACAACCCACCATTTTCTATCGTCAATATCTCAGCAACTAATGGTCCGATTTTCAATGTTAATATATGAAACAATTGTGAAATTTTCCGATCTTTTCGAAAAAAATATTTTTGGAATTTTCAAATCAAGACAAACATTTTAAAAGGGCGTAATATTGAATGTTTGGCCTTTGTGAAATGTTAGTCTTGATTTGAAAATTCCAAAAATATTTTTTTCGAAGAGATCGGAAAATTTCACAAATGTTTCATATATTAACATTGAAAATCGGACCATTAGTTGCTGAGATATTGACGATAGAAAATGGTGGGTTGTTTGGGTGAAACTTAGAAAACATCAATTTTCCTGTTTTTAAACCTTTGCATTGCAATATCTCAGCAACTAAAGGTCGTATCAACAAAGTCCAAATAAGCAAAATATAGAGAATTTTCTCAGCTTTTCAAAAATATTTTTTTCAAAACTGGGCAAACATGTGCACTAATTTAAAAAAATGAAAAACTGCGACTATTTTCAAAAAAGTCACTTAAATATGGCTATAACTTGAAAACGGTGCACTTTATCAAAATTTCAGTAAAGTACTTTTTGATTGCAAATTTGATTTTACATCGAAAAATGAAGTTGAAAAATTTTTACGACCAAAATTTCGATTTTTTGAAAAAATCAGTATTGATTAAAAAATTCATAACTCGGTCAGTGATTTTTTGCACAACCTGGAAATTTCTGAAAAGATGGCATTTTATGCCTTCTAAAACATATCAAAAAATAAAAAAAATTAAAAATAGTGTTTTTTTGTAAATCAAGTTTTAGTGATAAAAAGTTAAATAAAAAAATCACCAAATTTTTTTTACCGTGTATTATTTTTTTCCAGTGTAGTCCGTATCCATACCTACAACTTTGCCGAAGACACCAAATCGATCAAAAAATTCCTTCAAAAGATACAGATTTTTGAATTTTCATACATCATTTTTGTATGGACAGCTGCCGAATTTGTATGGAAAATTATATGGACAAACTAATGATGCAAAATGGCTTCTTTGGGCATACCGAAGGCACCAAAAAAGTTTCAGTCGGATTAAAAAATACAAAAAAAATCGAATGACCGAAATCCTAGAGAACTGCTCATAAACCAAAAAATAAATTGTGTAAAAAACTAAAACTTTGAAATTTAACATCTTATTTTTGAAACTTAATATTCAAATATGTATTCAATCATTTATGGTGACGGTCTAAATACATAAAAAAACACACGAAAAGTAAAGTTTTTCTCAGAACCAAAATTGATAAAAAAGACCTTCTGAAAACATGAAAAATGATTTTTTTTAATGGACATTCGAGGGTGTAAAATGGCTTAAAATTTCTAAAAGTCAAATCAATCGATTTAGAGCGTCCAATTTCCCGGGGTTACAAATTTCCCGGAAAATTTTATTGAATTGAATTTTATTGAAAGTTGTTATGATCTTGGTTTTAATTAATATTATGCATCAAAATTGTATAGGACATCAGCGTCAATGGTTTAAATATGTGTGAAGATCAATTAACAGCTTGACTGCATGTGAAAAATCATTTAACTACAAGAAAATGTATTTTAGTATTTTTTGATGAGACATTTTAAACTAGCCTCTGTGACCAGTTTATTGAAATGAGAAAAAAAAAACATGCAGAAATTATGTTTTTTCATGACAAATACTGGTTTCAGCTCTTGAACAAATGGTAAAGCTTTTCAGTATTGGTTTTACTCTAAACTACCCAATGTTTTCAAATATTCGAAGCAAGCTTTGAAATATTTTTTTGCATTTTTTGAGAACAAACAATAGAAAGTAATTTTTCAATGATATTTTTTTTGCATTTCTATGCAACATGATATAAATTATACGATAAATTAACACCATTCCACAAAAAGTCTTCTATTTTTCACATTTAACCCTCTAACACCTGTAGTTGCACCAGTCCTCCATAATTCTTTTACTTCAAATTGTAATTTATTTAGTACTAGGAATTCAACCAATTGAATTAATACTTTTGCACAAATTCGATTTTCATCTCATTTGGTCATGGTAAACAAAAAGGTAAAAAAATCTTTTTTTAGTTGGAGGTAAGGAGTTAATATTGTTTTGATGAAATAACATCAATCTGTTAAAAGCTTACCTAATTGTAATAATTTAATATTCCCAGTTGCTTCAAAAATCAATATTATCAGAAATAATTCTGATATCATAATTTCTGGTAATCTGATTAATTATATACAAAACCAAACGATACATTTTATTGAACAAAATCATGTTGAGTTTGTTCATTTATTACTTTTTCATAGCAATTTCAAAAAAAGTTCCGAAAATTTAAGAAAATGTATACTTTCGCTTGAATTTCGGGAATTCCCGGGAAATTCACAAATTTCCCGGGAAACAGGAAATATTTTTATTCGGGAAATCTCGGGAATTCCCGGGACGGGAAATTGAACGCTTTAAATCGATTGTAAGACTTTATGTTTTCTTAAATTTACTCTGTAGGTGCATCGATATAATTTATTTTTAAAGGTAATTAAAAAAATCTGAAAATAGACTATACCAAAATTCTTAAATTCCAAATCTTATTTAATAACATTATATTTGAATATGTATCGGATTATCAATGGGCCAAATATTTTTAATATTAAAAAAAAAACATTTTTTCCAAGGTTTCAGGTCTATAAAACCCTCTTAAATTTTTTAAATTGTTGAAAATATCTTTTGATTTTATTTTGACGCATTGTTATAAATTTTTGAAAAATAGTTATTTTTGAAAAATATCGAAATTTCATGCAAAAAAATTACCTTATTTTTATGTAAAATTGAATTTGCAATCGAAAAGTACTTTACAAATTTTTTGACAAGCGGTCCCGTTTGCAAAATATAGCCACCGAAAGCTGATTTAGCAAAATAATTGCAGGTTTTCTATTTTTGTAAATATTGACCATGAGTGATCGTTTCTTAAAAATATTTTTTTTAAGTTCAGAAAAATTGCTCTAAACATTGTCTTAGAGACATTGAAGGTTGAACTTCTGGTTGCTGAGATACAGCGATTTAAAGAAAAAGAAACAGGGAAATTTAAGTTTTTTAAGTCTCACTCAAACAACCCACCGTTTTCTAATGTCGATATCTTAGCAATTAATGTTCCGATTTTCAATGTTAAAACATGAATCGTTCGTGAAATTTGTTGGATATTTTCGAAAAAAAATAAATTCAAAATTTTTGAATCAAAATTAAAATTTTAGAAGGGCCACACATTCAATATTACGCCCTTTTGAAATGTTAGTATTGATAGTTTTTTCGTTTCCAAAATATTTTTTATTAAAAGTTCATTAAAAAGAAAACTTTTCAGCGGCGTTTTTTAATTTTTGTAAAGATGGGAATTGATGTTTTCTTTGACAGAATTTCATCAAATACAAAAAAAAAAAGAAAAAAATGTCTTACAAATTTCGAAATTGATAAAAAATTAGTTAATTCTGAACCACCCTAACCACATTCTTTCAACCATACTCCGAATACTGCTTAGGCTTCCCAACGTCATCATCGCTACATGAACTACACAAACTACACTGCCGCTTCTGCTGCTGCTTTGCAGTTATTATGTCAACAGCATCCTGGTCCAGAACACCCCCCCCCCACGCCATGTCGCCACCATTTCCAGGCCGTCGACGTGGCGTGACCTAGCCGGTGTTCAAAGCGGCCTATCCCACGCGTCATCGTCGTCCCGGATTTCTGGGAGATTCACCTCAAAAAAAAAAGAGAGAGAGGTGATGACATGTCACTTTTCCTGACTCCTCGCTCTCTTGGTTTGGGTCGCGTGTATGTTTATGATGTCCGGAACCAACGTCAGCGGAACTACACGAGGAGGTCATAGGACGCGTCATCGTTGTTTTTTTGGACCCGGGTCGTTCAGATTTGCGAGGGATGATTGATGGATCAGCAGAGAGGGGGTCGCCCGGTGGACGCACAGATTTTCATTATCTCACGCGAACCATGCAACGCGTTGAAGGACCTCAATTTTGGGGAACCCCAAAATTGCTTGGGTGTCGTCGCAAGGCTCCAAAAACGCCAATCAACCTCATTGTCCCCGTAACGACGACGCCGGGCTCTCCTCTCCGACGATTGCGGATTTCTGGTTCCATTGGCGAATCTAATCATCCAACCATCCGCAGCTGTCAATGGTTCAGCCCGCGACCAGGTTTTGGCCAATTTTCGTCGCATTCCGTGGCGTTTCTGTGTGATTGATGTTACAACGGAATGTCCGCGAAACATTCGCGTCGGAGGACTGGCTCTTGGATATTCCGGGGAAAAGCTATTTGGAATACAACGCGGCGTAGATTCCGAGAACGTCGTCATGCTGATTCTAGGGGTGCGGGATTTCGCCACCGAAATGTGGCGAAATGGAAAGGGTCGTGAAATACAAATCCGCACAGCGCGTTTCGGAATCGCAGGTCGAGGTAGTTGGGATCACCTGTCGTCGTTGTCGTCGCAGTGGCAACATAAAAATTCAGGGATAAACGGAGGGACGAGGATTTCTGCGATATTTGGGTTAGGTGCACGGTAGAAAAGTTAGAACACATGGACTGATATAGACTTACTTGTAAGAGAAACTTTCAAAAATGTTTGTTCAAAACTTGTCAACAGTGCTCATCCAGATGGAGGTTAGATCCGCCTCTGTTGTTTTTTACCTCAACTAGAAAGTCAGTTTCAAATTCAACCACAGTTCAGTCCTTCCACAAAAAAAAAGACTATCAACGGGTTCATTGGCACGTGTGTGGCGTCCTTTTGCCGAGTTGGTGGACGTGCAAAATGTAAATTTGGGAACGGTAGTTTGTTACGTGGGCTGGAAAGCGCGCGAACTTTCCGGCACTTACAGCCTGTAAGCCGCTAGTTGGTGGACGCTAAGCCGGAGTTAGGACCGATTAAATCTCTGTGTGTCACCGATTTGGGTGGGTGTGCACGTGAATGTGTTATCCGGAGTTACAGATGTAGGACGATTTGTTGAATGGCTGGTGTCAAATTGCAGATGCTGTGATTTTTTTGTTGGTTTTAATAGAATTATTTTATAATTGAAGATAATGGTAAAATCTTAGGTAAGAGAATATTTAGAAGACATTTTCTTGTGTATGTTTTGCTTGTATCATTGATACGATAATGGAAATTTATAACTGGACCTGAAATTGTATTTTATTTTTCAATTTTAGAAGAGATTGAGTTCCGGTAGAGGTCATTAGGTTGGAAAAAGCTGATTTAAGATCAAGGACAGCGTTACCATTTGGCCAAGCCTGCATTTTCCTCTTGGTAATGTCTTAACCTCCTAAATAGAATCGACGCCATTAGGTCTATTCCCGTATTTGCAGAATCGCAGATTTTCTGCAGCTTCTGCAGAAATCTGCAGCCAGCTTAAGGGGTTACATACATGTAGAAAATCTCAAAATTTCATAATACGGCAAAATTGATAATTCCACTAAAAAGATGATTTCCAATCACTCCTGAAAGTTTCATGAAGATATTTCATGATTCAAGTGAGTAACTGACGATTTAAGTTTGAAATTTTGCCATGCGCAAAGCGCATTGTCAATCTTTGTGAGCTGTTTTCTCTAAACACAGAGTTGATTTACGGGTGCCACGATATCTCGGGATGAGATAGACCGAATTAGCTGAAATTTGGGATGAAGATTCTCAAGACATATCCCATGTGCATGACGAAGCCCGACTTGTTTTTTAAGAAAAATAAAAAAATTAAAAACTAACAATTTTTAATATGAAAAACTTAAAAAATACGTTTAAATAAACTTTTTGAAAATCAGCCTTCATCATGCACACGAAACCGGTTTAGCGAGTCTTCACCAAAATTTTGAGCTGATTTGGTCGAAGCAGTGTTGAGATATCGTGGCACCCGTTTTTAGAAACAGCGTATTTCAAATAGCTTAATTTCGGCATAGATACAACCAAATATCTTCAAATTCTTTTTGTTAAGTTTAACATGTATATTTTAATACAGGGGTGCCCAACCTTTTGGCCCTGCGGGCCAAATCTAATTTTTCTGAAGCAGTGGCGGGCCGGAACTAATGTTTGATAAAAGGTAAAAAAAAAACTTAACTTTATATTAATAAGATCATTTTAAAATAAGGGTAATTCTCTACCAACTCACACGAAATCGGGAAAAGTTGCCCCGACCCCTCTTCGATTTGCGTGAAACTTTGTCCTAAGGGGTAACTTTTGTCCCTGATCACGAATCCGAGGTCCGTTTTTTGATATCTCGTGACGGAGGGGCGGTACGACCCCTTCCATTTTTGAACATGCGAAAAAAGAGGTGTTTTTCAATAATTTGCAGCCTGAAACGGTGATGAGATAGAAATTTGGTGTCAAAGGGACTTTTATGTAAAATTAGACGCCCGATTTGATGGCGTACTCAGAATTCCGAAAAAACGTATTTTTCATCGAAAAAAACACTAAAAAAGTTTTAAAAATTCTCCCATTTTCCGTTACTCGACTGTAAAAAATTTTGAAACATGTCATTTTATGGGAAATTTAATGTACTTTTCGAATCTACATTGTCCCAGAAGGGTCATTTTTTCATTTAGAACAAAATTTTTCATTTTAAAATTTCGTGTTTTTTCTAACTTTGCAGGGTTATTTTTTAGAGTGTAACAATGTTCTACAAAGTTGTAGAGCAGACAATTACAAAAAATTTGATATATAGACATAAGGGGTTTGCTTATAAACATCACAAGTTATCGCGATTTTACGAAAAAAAGTTTTGAAAAAGTTACTTTTTGCGTTTCTCTTTGTTTCGTCGTCCGTGTCTGTCGCGGGTGACCATGAACGGCCATGATCGATGACGACCAACTTTTTTAAAACTTTTTTTCGTAAAATCGTGATAACTTGTGATGTTTATAAGCAAAACCCTTATGTATATATATTAAAATTTTTGTAATTGTCTGCTCTACAACTTTGTAGAACATTGTTACACTCTAAAAAATAACCCTGCAAAGTTAGAAAAAACACGAAATTTTAAAATGAAAAATTTTGTTCTAAATGAAAAAATGACCCTTCTGGGACAATGTAGATTCGAAAAGTACATTAAATTTCCCATAAAATGACATGTTCCAAAATTTTTTACAGTCGAGTAACGGAAAATGGGAGAATTTTTAAAACTTTTTTAGTGTTTTTTTCGATGAAAAATACGTTTTTTCGGAATTCTGAGTACGCCATCAAATCGGGCGTCTAATTTTACATAAAAGTCCCTTTGACACCAAATTTCTATCTCATCACCGTTTCAGGCTGCAAATTATTGAAAAACACCTCTTTTTTCGCATGTTCAAAAATGGAAGGGGTCGTACCGCCCCTCCGTCACGAGATATCAAAAAACGGACCTCGGATTCGTGATCAGGGACAAAAGTTACCCCTTAGGACAAAGTTTCACGCAAATCGAAGAGGGGTCGGGGCAACTGCTGTGTGAGTTGGCGGAGAATTACCCATAATCAAAATAAAAAAAACTAGTATTGCAAATAAGATTTATTTATCTGGATTGTAAGAAAGGAAAACAAATATACCTATTTATATTCAAATTTATTAATAATTAGAATTTATTTAAACGAAATTTGGATTCAAATCTTCTTAACAAAAAAAACCATTTTGTGTTATTGTGCACTTTTATGCAAATATCTTATCAAATAGCATAAAATGATTTGAAACACACACCAAATTTAAAAAGTTATTCTCAAAATTTCTTCCAACAATTGAAATTAAAAAAAAAAATGTTTGCTGTTTTGAGACATCTAAATTTTTTTTAGATTCTACATTTTATTTTAAAAATTAAGCAAGCACAATTTATTGAGTATCTAAAAATGTATTGTGCTGAGGTAGCAATTATATATTAAAAACACAATTCAAAAATTTTACGACGGGTAAATAGTTTCAAAAAACTATTGTAAGGTTAAAAGTTGCAGGTACGTTTAATACATAGAATTGAAAAAAAAAATACAAACAATGATTTTTTTATACATTCTGCTATTTAATTACGTACATAAATACATGGTAAAATTGCAAAATGTTTCAAAGATTATTTATTCAGGATAACATAAATAAAACTAAGGAAAATCCAAATAATTATAATTACATATCCATGCAGCAAAATTTAAAAAAAAAATAAAAAATAAATGAAAAATTTGGATATTCGGAAATAAACAATTTAAAATATACTAATATTTAAAAAAAAACTAATACAGTCGACTCTCTGGTTGTCAATATCCAAGGGACCATCGAGGAAGAGAATCATCAGCTGCAAAATGAAGACTCGATTGAATTTTTTTTTCTTGATACCCAGCTATGGGAGAGAATCATGGCAACGACCATCAAACAAAAACAAACTAATGTCAAACACCCTTCAAAGCTTCGTTTCGCCAAGAAAAATGTCTATGCAAGTCATGAGAAAGTGAAATTATTGACAACCGGAAGAGATTTTTAAAACTAACAGAATCCAAGGGACCGTCGAGGAAGAGATCCTTCAAGCAAGAGAAAATATCGAGGAATAAAGCCAATTGAAGTATGCAGTTTGAAGGGGCTCAAGAATTCATCGATAGATGGAGCAATATTGATATCGAGAAGATCGACAGCCAGAGAGTCGACTGTATTTCCATTTGAGAAACTTAATAAAATAAATCAGATATTTTAGAAATTCGAATATGCAACTATTTATATCAAATAATCAATAAATCCAGAATTCAAATCTAAATTTTGGAATAAAAAAAACTCAGGTTAAAAAATCTAAAAGCTCAAACTAAAAACTAAACTAAACAATTAAAAGTTTCGAATATAAAAGACGAATGTATACGAAATCATAAATTTATCATAGGTTTAATTTAAAAATTTAGTTAATCAAAAATGTTAAAACAATATTTTTAAAACATTAAATAATTCGTTCTCTATTTTTCGAAGTCCTCTTCCAAATTTATAATCTCAAAATTTGAGTTTCTAACCCAAAATACGACTCTGAAAATGTCTTTATTTATTCATAACTTAAAGTGGCGGCATTTAAGAATTGAAAAAATCAGAAATGATGTTATCGAGAAATTTAGAGAATACAGAATTAAAGAAGGGACCATTCATAAACCTCTTGGTCACTTTTTGGGATTTTAGGAATTTAAAGAATTTAAAGAATTTAAAGAATGTAAAGAATTTAAACTATTTAAAGAATTTAAAGAATTTAAAGAATTTAAAGAATTTAAAGAATTTAAAGAATTTAAAGAATTTAAAGAATTTAAAGAATTTAAAGAATTTAAAGAATTTAAAGAATTTAAAGAATTTAAAGAATTTAAAGAATTTAAAGAATTTAAAGAATTTAAAGAATTTAAAGAATTTAAAGAATTTAAAGAATTTAAAGAATTTAAAGAATTTAAAGAATTTAAAGAATTTAAAGAATTTAAAGAATTTAAAGAATTTAAGGAATTTAAAGAATTTAAAGAATTTAAAGAATTTAAAGAATTTAAAGAATTTAAAGAATTTAAAGAATTTAAAGAATTTAAAGAATTTAAAGAATTTAAAGAATTTTAAGAATTTTAAGAATTTTAAGAATTTTAAGAATTTTAGAAGTTTAAAGTATTTAAAGAATTAAGATAATTTTAAGAATTTGAGAAAAAAAAATACATTTTGCCTCGTTTACATAAATTTTGTTTTGTTTGCGAGTTTGCCGCAAACAAGTTTTTGAGTTTGGCAAACTGCGAGTTTGTTTGTTTGTCATAGTATGATACCTCCTTTATTTAAAAGTTCAACAAAATTGCTTTAAATCTGATCGGAACTTGAAAGCAATGTTACAGGTACACTCAATTGCATGCTAATTAAATTTACCTATTAATTTGACAAACATCTCAAGTCCGTACAAAAAAAATTGAAGATCTTAATTTAATCGTTAAACAAAAATTTATTCGAAATTCATTAAAATCAAAAGAATTGTGAATTTTTAAGGTTCACAAAAACAATTTGTTTTCATGATACAAATTGTTTGTGCAGTGCTGTAATTTTAACTAACTACTAGTTAACATATTATATCAGGTTAAAATACTAACACTAAACAATAACAAATTCGCTATATCATTCGCATAAATGAACTAGGCTTGAAATCATTAGCATATAAAATCATTCTCAATAAAACCAGACATGAAAAAACAACCATAAAATCCATCAATTCAAAATATCCAAACGACTCTTCAAAAATAGAAATTTAATTTAAAAATAAATAATAAATAAAACTTCATATTTATTGATAAAATGCAGTACAGGAAAAGACCTATAATCTGTCGACAGTCTGATTTGAGAATACAAATATAATCAAATAAACACCATTAAAGCTACTTCGCTCCTTTTGTCATATCCAACTCTCAAAAACACAGCTAGTAATCTGTAAGCAACCCGTACAATTCCGAAAATGAGATGTTCCAATCCGTCCAACTTTCCTCAGGGATTGTTATAGTTTATTTGTGGTCTTTTGGATTCGTCTCTCTCGCTTGTGGTGACCTGATTCAAATCCTTCTGTTCGAATGTGTCACTCTCAAAAGTACCCCCGAATGCTGCTTTTGGAATTTGTTCACAAATAGAAGCACCCTTCTCCATTGTTCCAGCACAGGAATATTCGTATAGAAAATAAAGATAGAGATATGGTCCGAATCAACCCACACACACCCACATGCAGGGAACACAGGAGCGGGGACACCACACTTCTGGTTCCGGTGGTTTGAACTTGCTGTCGGGGACACATTCTAACGGGTTTTTTTTGTCTCCTCCAGAGAAGATGAGTTTAGAGTTTGGGGGAAAAACTAGGTTAGGGAAAACTCAGCAAGTGGAAACAAAAATGTTTGGAAAAACCCCGCAAACGAGACCACATTTGCGGGAACGGAAGCTCTTGCCCACAAATGGCAAACCATTTGGGGGGTAGGAAGAAGGAAGAAGTTTATTTTCACGGTTCCGGATTTGGAGATAGGGAGCACACAAAAAAAGTTCCTCCTCCGACTTTCGTCATTACTCGCAGATGTCCTTGTTCCATCATCTGTTGAAGTGCGCGAACCTAAAGAAGAAAAAAAAAACGAAAAAGTCCAATAAGAAGGAATGTCCTGTGTGTGTCCTCCTCCTTACACTATACCCACTCATAAATTCCTCCACCGCCCAAGTATCACTCAATCATCCCGGTTGTGGTCCCAAGACCCATTTGGGACGGGACACATTTGCCAGTTCCAGCGGAGCGCAACCGAAAGAACCAGAAGACACTCAAGAAGGGTTATATACATAATTTATCCCTGGCCCCAAGGAGAAAGGATATTTCTTAGCCCCGAACAGGACACTTGAGTGACATTCAAGAAATCTATAAGGACAACACACACACACACGCGGAGCAGGGAAATTGAAGGCCAAAAGACGGGAAGAGGAGCAGAACCATAATCCGTAGTGAATAGTATGTGCACATGGTGTGGTAAGGTTGAAGTATTTTCACCCTTCAGATGTTGATATTTCTTGGTCTTCTCGGAAGAGATATTGGACGGACACTAACGATGAACTTGTTTCAGGTTCATATTTTCTTTGGCGAGGGAAAAAAGCTTTTTGTCATTTTCTTGGAAGAGCGAAAATAGTACGGTGAAATGGTGGAAAATTAAAATTTAAAATAATTTAAGAGAGGCTTTTGGGAAGAAACAGATTGGATTGCTATGTTCAATTGTTAGTCAACTGAAATGAATGCTGAAGCATTGAACTTTTCAATATAAGTATCGAAAGTAACAGAGCAATTCTTTACGAAATCGGTCGATTTCAACCATTTTATTTTTTTGAATTATTTTATTTGGCTCAAACTTTGTGGTGGCCTTCCCTATGACCAAAGAAGCCACTTTGTGACATTGGTTCACCCATACAAGTCTCCATACAATTTTGGCAGCTGTCCATACTTTGTAATGGTACGTACATATTCGAAAATCTGTATCTTTTGAAAAAAAATTCTTATCAATTTGGTGCCTTTGGCAAAGTTGTAGGCATTGATGAGGACTGTTTAGAAAAATAGGTACACTGAAAAAAATCTAGTCAATTTTTTAATCAATTTTTTTTCCACAAAAACTCTTTTTCGCAAAATTGGTATTTTTTGATTTTCGAAATATTTTTTTATGTTTTAGGGGATCAAAACCCGTAACGTTTGAGCAATAGAGAAGTACGATCAATTTTTTTATCATTCCAAAAGGGCATAATATTGAACGTTTGGCCTTTTGAAATGTTAGTCTTGCTGCAAAATTTATAAAAATGTAGTTTCTGAAAAAAATTGATAAAAAAATCTGATTTTTTTTAAATAAATTAGAAATTGTCACTAAAAAAATAAAACAACTGATGATATTTTACTGAAATCAAACATTCGGTGGCAATATTTTGAAAACGAGGCACTTTATCAAAAAATCTGTATCAAACATTCATAACCCGGTGGCAAATTTTTTGAACATTTTTCTCTCTGGCTGCATAATCAAAAATTTTGAAAATCAAGAAATACCACTTTGAGTAAATTGTCGTTTTGTGAAAAACGGTTGATTAAAAAATATGCATGATTTTTTTCCGCGTACTTAATTTTTCTGAAAAGTCCTCATCAATTCTTTACGAAATCGATCCTTTTTTTTTAGTTTAATTTTTGTATTTTTTAATCCGGCTTAAACTTTTTTGGTGCTTTCGGTATGCCCAAAGAAGCCATTTTGCATCATTAGTTTGTCCATATAATTTTCCATACAAATTTAGCCGCTGTCCATACAAAAATGATGTATGAAAATTCAAAAATCTGTATCTTTTGAAGAAATTACAAACTAATGTCGATATCTCAGCAATTAATGGTCCGATTTTCAATGTTAAAATGTTTACGAAAGCAATATTATCAAAAAAATATATCAAGACTAACATTTCAAAAGGGCAAAACAATCAATATTGCGTGCTATTGAAGTGTTAGTCTTGATTTAAAAAAATACTTACAACTTAGCCGAAGCCAACACATCTTTCAAAGTATTCATTTAAAAGATACAGTTTTTATTAATTTTCATTTATCATTTTTGTATGGACACTAAAATATGAAAATACTAAAATTCTAAAAAAACTAAAAACAATTCATTTCAAATAATTTCATCAATATTTTTGAAACCAAATTAAAATTTTCCATTGATATGTTTATTAAATTTCATGGAATTTTTTTCATTTTCAGATAGCTTATAAGCCCGTAACAGAAGAAAGTGTAATTATAATTGCTATAACTATATTAAATAATCGATTTTACTTAAACTATTATTCAGGTCAATCCACATTCTACGAGGCTGTAGCTAACCATCCCGTAAAACCCTTTGTGGTTAGGATCTCTACACAGCCGCCATCTTTGTTTGAAAAACCCTTTACTGCCCAAATTTTTTTTCGAGTATTTTTATTTTTCACGTGTTCAGGAGGTCATTTTGAGCAACTTTTGTTCTACGAAAACTTTACTTCTCTTGTTTTATCTTTTTCTTGTTTCGTTTTAAGTATTTTAATTTGCATTTATCTTGTTAAGTATATGTTTGTATTTAACCTATTCTACCACCTCCTATCATTAAATTTTGCCTTTTTATTTTTTTTTTGATGTTGTTACAGTATTTTTTCATTTTTTTGTATGTTTTTCACATTTTTTGCTTTAAAATGGCACCATAATCATTTAAATTGTAAATAAATGCTTAGAGGCATAGTCTGAGGCACTAGAAAAATTACTGCATATTTTTTTACTTTAAGTCTAGGAAATGTTAGTAAAAAAAACAGCCCTTAAAAATGACATTTTTAAAAACATTGGCGAAGTCACATTAATCAAGTACTTCCAACCCACATAGTTTTTAAAATTTAAGGGTTCTTCTTTCCAATGCTTTTTAAAGATCAAAAAAAAATGGAAAATGGATTTTTGGCGATTTTTTTAAACGAAGCCCGTTGGGTTGTAGAGGGATAACCTTGTCTGTTTGGAGGTGTGTAGTGGTCTTAATCGTGTTCAGAGCCCCAAGCTTAGTTAAATTTGAGTAGTCGATTGCAGGTCGCATAATACCCTTTATGTTTAGGGTTTTCTATACAGCCGCCATCTTTGCCACCATCTTGAATGTCTTGCGTCTCTTTGAAAATACCGCTTATTAACCTTTAAATTTGGATTCAGCTGGATTGATTTAGTCTAATTCATATTTGTTGATGTTCTTTGTTTGACAAAAAAAAATATATCCCAAAATCACAATTTTATGCTTGCTTTCCTTAGTGGCAATACCAGATTAGGCCCTTTGGCCATGTCGAATGGAGACCACTTCAAAAAATGCTAATAACTTTTTGGGGTTAACTCGGATCGTCTTGCACTCTTCTACAAAGTTGTTGGGTATTAAATTTCACATAAAAATCTCACGTTTGGCAAACTTTGGACACTCGCAACGCCGCCTACAGGGAGTATTACGAAACTGTGCCGTTTCTCCATACATTTTGACGATTTTTTCCCATGCAAACTTCATGCCCGAGTATCAATGGGTTAATGTTGACCGATTTCGCTCAAATTTTGCACCGAGGCTTAGAATACCCTAAAGATCAGTTTTCGGCTTGTGGAGCTGGGGGTCATTTTTTTTGGGCACCCTAGTGGACAGCTGCCAAATTTGTATGATAATTATGTGGACAAACTTATGATGCAAAATGGCTTCTTTGGGCATACCGAAGGCACCAAAAATGTTTCAGCCGGATTTAAAAATACAAAAAAAATCGAATGACCGAAACCTCAGAGAATTGCTCATATGATTTTTTTTACAAATTCACTCAACTTCAGGGTAAAACAATATTCTTTTCTGCCACAACACACAAGCATGTGCATATTCGCTCAACAAGATGTTTCAAGAAGCTAAGAGAGGTTGCCAAAAAATAAGGTTCGACCATTTCACACATACAAACACACCATCATCCAGCTAAACGTAGACGCCAGCATTCAGGAAATTGGTTCAAGTGGCCCCTCGTCCTCGCACACGACGATGATGACAGTGATGATTCCCCGTGATGATGATGATGATGATGATAGGACCAAGTACAAATATTTCGCCTGCGTGAGTCCAGCTTTGTCTGGCTGGGCGAAAAAAAAGGACGACCTCTTGGCCAGCACCGAGTTTGGCCTGGACATGTCTGGGCTCTGGGTAGGATGGATATAGTTTTCGGTCACCACAGGAATTATAATGGAAATCATAACAAAGGATGGATTCAGGGGACCGATGGGGGTGGGTCTGGAAAAATAATGATGGAAAGAAAGCAAAGTGGCAGCAATTCGTCAAATGTGAGAATGTTTGCGGACCGAAACATGAGAGACAGACAAACACAGTGAGAATGGTTTGAAAAATTAATTTAATTTAGGGGAAAAGCCACGACAAGTTGGAGGGGGGGCGAGGGAAGGAGGAAAGTATCAAGAAAGGAAAAAGTAATCAAATGTTGAATGGATGTGTGGATTGGAAATGATGGAGAATAATGTGGGTGGGCTCACACAGGACAATGGTCATCAAACATTCACCAGTAGTAGTAGAAGGGAAAAAAAGGCACAAAGCTGAATAATTTCCACATTACGAGACAAATTTCCAAAGATATGTCTCGTTTGAGTTATCGGTTTGCTCGTTATTTGTTCGTTATGCTGGTGTGTTCTGGCACAGGTTGGATTATTGACTTTGTTGCAAAGGAACATTGTCAAATGGGTTGTGTTCAAGAGAATCAAAAGAGTGATAAGTTATGTTTTTTAAACTTTTTAAATTCCAATCAATACTTCAGTACAGTTGATTTCATCATCCCTCACTTTTTTAAAGGGTGAACTTGCCTTCTGCTGTCTATGATTGCAATGCTCTGTATTTTTAATGAACCAAAAGTTATGTCTCGCCTTCTGATAGGGCTATGTCTTAAGTCAAGTAAGCACCACTTGACACCTTACCCGCAAGGAGCAGCTTTTCGAAAAGTTGCTGCTTTCCTCTCTCCCTATTTTAACAAATTAAAAATTAATCAATTCGAGTTCATCGTGATGCCATCTTAATGGCTGTTCCTCTCCAGTGGGAACTTCGGTATTTAGAACAGGATGGAGCAATTCTCTACGTTTTCGCAAATTGACTATTCATTGCATCTCATATTACTTAATTTTAAAAAATCATTAAGGGCAATTCTCTACTAAAACTGGAAATTATTTTTTATGAAAATACAAAAAACAACATCTGGAATGCCCTCTGACTCGATTCCTTGGGCAAAATAAGTATCTGAATAAATTTTGAGCCAAATCAGTTAAGGTTTAAGAGTAGCTTTTTATCATATGGAGAAATTCACAAAAATGCATGTAGAAAAAAATTGTTTCAGAATTATTCTGCCGGGTGGCGCAGGTCTCGTCCAAAATTGTCCAAGTGTGAGATTCTTGTAGGAAATTTATTTCCCTACAACTTTGCCTAAAAGTTCAAAACGATCCCAGTTGATCCTGATTATTGGTGATTTTTTTAGAAAAAAAAGTATCTAAGTTCCAGGTCAACTGAGTATACTTTTGGACTCGACTTTCACCGATTTGGACCAAACTTGGAAGGATATATCTATGGATAGTAAACAGAAATCACCGCCTTTTTTTGACGATTTCCTAAAAAACTTTTTTTTTCTTTTAATCATAACTTTGCAACTATTTGAGCAAACGACTTTCTACAGGTTGCATTTAATAGAGAATTGTCCGAGAAATTCGAAAAAATAAAATTTTAACCCTTAAATGCAGTAAAATCGCTGTATCTTACCAATTGTTCATTTTAGTTTGAGGTCTACATTGATTATTATGTAAAACTGTCCGGGGAATACGATGGTGATAAAATAAAACAAATAAAAATATAAGGAATTGGTCAAAACTGAATCTTAATACTTAAAACGTAAAAATATTATATATGGGGGCATTTAAGGGTTAAAATTTGATTTTTATCGAATTCCTTGGACAATTTTCTATAAAATGCAAACTGTAGAAAGTCTTTTGCTTCAGTATTTGCAAAGTTATGAATAAAAGAAAAAAAGTTTTTTTAGAAAATCTTCAAAAAAGAGAGCAGTGCCATAAATAGAGGGATGGTCCCATCAGCACCAAACTTGGGATTTCTGTTAACTATCAATAGATGAACGTTCCCTCCAAGTTTGGCCCAAATCGCTGAAAGTCTAGTCCAAAAGTGTACTCAGTTAACCTGGAATGACGTTAAAATAAATTTGAACACCTTACACCCAAAGCAAAAATATAGCTCAAAATCTGCAACAGTGGATTTGCTGCAGAAAATGTCACAATTTATAACATTTTTTGCAGCAAGCCCGTAGATCATTTTTGCCCGCGTGTACACATTACAGCGATCTGCAGTTCTCACTAACACATATAATGCTGGCCCGTCCCCGAGCAACACTCCAAAGAGAAGAATATGTTGATGCTCTTTCACTCTCATTTCATCAAACGTCCATGGCGCGGTGGTAGCGTGTCGGATCAACAATCAAGAAGTTGGTGGTTCAATCCTCATTGTGATAAGGGTTTTTTTTTGTGAAATACAACCAAAAAGCCGTCGGTAATGTCGATAATTGTCGGTAACGGGCAAAAATGTCATACCCCTATATCGCAAAAAATGCATGAGGACAGATTTCATGCAGAATCTGATATACTTTCATGCTACCATGCATCCCCGCAATTCAAAATTAGAATTTTCAATGCAACTATTTTTAAAATCTAATCTAATCTAATCTAATCGAACACAAGCGCAGCCAGTCCGAAGAAAGCATCCGGGAAGAACTTATGGTTAGATTACGCCTCAAGTTCCTTCTTGTCATTATTAATGATTGCAATACTTTCGAGAACCCCCTAAGTGTATTACACTCATTGAAGCGGCCCGGCCTACTGCGTTGCATTAACCGCATGAGACAGATTCTATGAACGGATCCCACATTTCATAGAACCATCAGGGGAAGAAGAAGAAGCCGGGGACATACCGTACCACCCGGTTCGAGTTATTTATAGATTATTTATTTATTTATTTAGTCACACCGTCTTTGATACAAAAAATATCCACAGACTGAATTTAATCTATACCCTTAATTCTACTTTTAAAGCTAAGTTTGGACATTCCGTTGGTAAATTTGACACAGACAGAATTAAAACATTTACAACATTCATAAAAAGGGTTAAAATAACTCCTCCAGCCATCGTTCGGGATTCTAAAGAGAACATCACCTCTCCGATTTCTCTCTGGAGCTTGCGGCGGAAGCAAAGCTATTAGTGCCTGGCAGTCCGAGTTTCCGTTCACTACGTCGAATAAGAAAAGACGCCTGAGGAATGAAACCCGCAAAGAGAGCTTTTCCATCCTCAGAAATTGGAGTCTCTCCTCGTAGTGAGCCTGTCTCACTGGGTGGTTGGAGGGAAGTTTGCGGATAATCATCCTCGTTGCGGTTCTTTGCACTCTTTCGTACAAGTTTGCATCTCCAATCAGCCTGGGGGCCCAAATTTGTACGCCATACTCTAGTATGCTGCGGACTAGGGTCAAGTACAAACACTTGATCGCTTGAAAATCCTTGAACTCCTGGGTGTTCCGAGAAATAAATCCCAATGTAGTCCTTGCCTTCGCTACTGTCGCCGAGAGATGTTCCTTGAAAGTCAGCTTCTTGTCGACTACAATGCCGAGATCCTTAATCGACTCGACACGTTCCAGCTCCTTCCCGTCGGAAAGGTAACGATAGAGGATGGGAGAGTTTCCACGATAAAATGACAGGACCTTGCATTTGCTAGCGTTGATCTGCATTCCGTTTGCGCTGCACCACTCGATCATTGCACTTAGGTCATCTTGGAGTTCTGCGCAGTCTTTGGTGTTGTAGACTTCTCGATAAAACTTCAAATCATCGGCAAACATAACTTTCTCCGACTTGATGACTTCGCACACGTCGTTTATAAACAGGTTAAATAGAATCGGACCTAGATGGCTACCCTGGGGGACTCCTGATGTAACCGAGAAAAGCTTGGAGCAGGAGCGACCATGTTTGACGTATGCCTTCCGGTTCTCCAGGTAAGAAGACAACCACGTCAATAACCAGTCAGGCAGACCAAGCTTGGCCAGTTTACTGATGATGATCTTATGCGGCAGCCGATCAAACGCTTTTGCAAAGTCGATATAGATTGAATCAACTTGGGTCCGGTTTCCTAGGGCTTTGCTAACATATGGAACGTAGACCATCAGGTTGGAGAGAGTAGATCTGGCCTTCCTAAAGCCGTGCTGGTAGTCAGACAAGATGGGATTTGTTGCCTCCTTCATCGCATTCAGCACCAACAGTTCTAACAGTTTCGCCAGGCTACTCAGTATAGAAACACCACGATAGTTTTCCACGTTATGTAAATTTCCGCTTTTATGAATGGGGACCATGTGTGGTGTGTAGGGGAATCGTTGGGGAAGTGTGTAGGGGAATCGTTGGGGAAGAGATTGTTGTATTATATAGTAAATGACCTTGTGACATTATTTCACCACTACGGATTAATTCATTCATGAAGTATTAATGCCTTGGTGGCCGAATGGCTAGAGCATCCGACTTCCAATACAAAGGTGTGAGTTCGAATCCCACCTGATTCTATGCGTTTTTTGTTCTTAAAGTTCATTCGAAAAATTTCAAGGAGACCGGTCGGGAAACGAACCCTGAACCTTCCGCTTATGAGCCGGGAGCCGTAGCCATTAAGCCACGGACCGGTCTCAATGCAACTATTTTTTAAAGCACTATTGAAAAAACTTTTTTTTCAAAAATAATGAATGGACCTTTTGTGGCCTACCCCAGTATATGTTTCAAAAATAATAATCTTGAAAAAAACCTTAACAGTTAAAAATATTCCAAAAAATGGAAATCCTATCAATGTCACCCCGGTTTACGGTACCTTTTTTATGAATAGTTTTTATGACAGTGTTTCTCAACCTTTTGCGATCCATTCCTCCCTTGACTGATTTGCAAGAACTTCATATCCCCCCCCCTTATTTTTAATTTACTGGTATCAATGCACAAACATAATTATTTTTTTAGGTTTGCAAAAAGATTACAGTTTTCATAACAAAAAAAAAACTATAGAAGGTATTTGAAAACGTTTTATTTTAATTAAAAAAAATGAAAAGCCACTATTCTGAGCTTCTTTTTGTTTAAATTTCAATAAAAAATACAATTATAAAATATGTACAAATATTAAACAAAATTAATAATTATCTGCGGCAAAAGACAGATTACTCTTAATAATGTAAAGAATTCAAACAAACTTAAATAATATTTGAAATTTTTTTTGTCAACTGCCAATTATTTAATAAAACATTCTTGTTAAAAAGTGTACAAAAATCTCACAGAAACCAGCAAATCTGTCCCAAAAAAATCTGCTTGAGTCCAAAAAATACAAATACCTCAGAAATATTTAAAAAAATCATTTTATTGTTTCAAGAAATGTCAAAATTCACAGAAATTGAAACTTTAATAACTATTTTTTGGGAAAAAAAAACAAATGTTGTTATTACTAATCAAAGAAACTGAAAGTTGCAAAGAATGATTCAAATAATGATTCAAGACATTGAATTTCTATTGAACCCTCATTCCCCCCCTAGAATGGCCAAATTCCCCCCAGGGGGGAATTCTTCACCGGTTGAGAAACACTGCTTTATGAAAACCTTCAACTTTGATCAGAAAATTAGAAAGGTTACAGATTTTGGGTATGACACATTTTTAATTCAAAAATAGTTTAAATTGAGTTTGGTGTGAGTTTGCTAAAAAATGATAAATCATAGATATTTTCTTAATTGATACATAGATCTACCTAAACATACATTAAATACGTTGATCAATAATAAGTAATGTGCTTTGTGGATTTCTTTTTGCAACTTGTTTCATAAACTACTATTTGCAGGAGTAATTATTTTGATGTTCGGGAATTATTACAATATTCAATCAAAACATTGTGACCACCCTAGCCAAAGTAAATTCAACTAGCTGAGAAAATTTGCCACCTTGGCTAGCTGCTGGTGGTTAATGAAAAATGAACATTAATTAATTAGCATTTCACAAGTGCCAGAAGTAGCTGAGCAAACTCCAGACAGTGGGGAGACCCTTCCCAGAATGGTGTAATAGTGGAAAATCCACTTTCCTCTGCTTTCCAATGTGATTTTCCTCGACCAAACTTCCCAGAGTGAGGAAAAACCCACCCAGCGTATGCTAGCTGTCGACTTAATCATTTAGCATGAATCTTCTTCTCCGTGTGTCACCCTGGTCGTTTTCCTCCCCGAAAATGGGTGCCAAGCGACATCATTAAAACGACATAAAATGAACTCCAAGGATTTTGGGTGGTGGCACCAGCGAAAAAAAAAAACCCCGTCAAAAAAGAAGAAGCAGCCAAATCCTGAAGACGCAAAGACAAGGACATGCACTTATCGTCATGTTCAATTATAATTTTAATTTCAAGAGACTTTTAAGGCCTCGCCTCGCACAAGCACTCTTAAGGGCGGGCTCCCACCCCCTCCTCTCTTTTTGTGCATGTCAATTTTAATGTTGGCATGTGAAGCATGTTTCATGGGTTGACGTCGACGACGACGACGACGACGCCGGTGATGGTGGCTATTTTTAGGGATGGTGGCCAATTTGGCGTCGAGCCTGCACTCCTCTTGGAAGCTCTCCAAGCGGGATGCAACATTTTTTTTTGTGATGGATGAAAGGAAGCTGGCAGAAAAGGGGTTGTTCAGTTGGACTCTTGTTTTTTGAGTGGGATGCTTTTCTTTTTTTTGTGTGTCTTTTGTGATATTTTTGGAAGAGAAAAAACTCGTATGAGTTTTTGAGAGCCTTTTGATGGATGCTGCTGCCATGAACAATGGTAATGGAAATTTTAACAAAAATTCAGAGGTTTTTATGTACAAGAAACAATTATTTTAAGGGTTAGTTGAGGGAAACAGTTACAGCTAACATCTTAAACCTTTCAAATTTATTAACAAATTGCGATCGTAAAATCAAACATAGTATGCCAATCTACCATGTATAAATAATTTTCTAAGTATTTAAAGAATTTTCAGTTTTTATTTGCTTTTTTTTCTTTATTGCTAAGTTTCCAAACAAATTCAGGCACATTATACGATGTAAAGGTTCTTTTCGTTAAATCTTTCGAAAGAATTTGTTGATCAAATTTAGATCAAATTTTGACAACGCTATCGTTCGTTTACTCAGGAAAATGTATTGGTGTCAAGTTAAAGAACGAGGGGATAGTCCTCACGAAAAGAAACGAGGGGAAAGTGCAATTTTGCGAGAGTAAAGTCCTCTCGCGTGTTCATTCGGTCATTGGAACAGTTCATCCTATTGAGTGGCTTACATGGACAAATGACCGCCACTTAGTTACCGAACCATGGTGGCCCATACGGCAAAGGCACGGTTCAATATGCCGAAGGTCTTCGGTTCGAGTCTCGGTACCGATACTTTTTTTTATATATGAACTTTTTTGAAGATGAACCCATGAGTAAAGTACTCTCGGTAATTTCGGGATTTATCCTCTCAGTCCGCACACAGTACCATTTTACTACCGAATCGTGCTCTTTATCCTCTTGTATGCCGATGTCCAGTTCTGGGTGTATAAGATCTTTTGGACCTTATTTTGTGTAAAAAAAACAAATTATAATAAATATTAATTAAACTGATAGACATTTTGCATGAAAATTGTAATCATCTTTGAATTGATTATTGTTATAAACTTAAAAAAAATCTAAATATCATTTGTATTTTCATCAAATCCATTATTTAAGGTGTAAAAATCTTTCTAATCTAAACAGCAAGGAATATTTTGAAAAGTTTTGAGATTCAAAATAATTCAAACTTTCCGAGAAAAATACTTCCAAAAGCACACGATTGAGAGCAATGCTCTACGAAATCGGTTTTTTTAATTTTATTTTTTGTATTTTTTAATCCGCCTGAAACTTTGTTGGTGCCTTCGGTATGCCCAATGATGCCATTTTGCATCATTAGTTTGTCCATATATTTTTTTGAAGGACATTTTTGATTGATTTGGTGTCTTCGGCAAAGTATTATGTATCGGATAAGTGAAAAAATTATACACGTTAAAAAATGTGATTTTTTATCTAACTTTTTATCACTAAAACTTGATTTGCAAAAAACAACTTTTCAAAAATTTCCTGGTTGTGCAAAATATCTTTGACCGAGTTATGAATTTTTGAATAAATTCTGATTTTTTTCAAAAAATCGAAATACTGCTCGCAAAAAATTTTCAACTTCATTTTTCGATGAAAAATAAAATTAGCAATCAAAAAGTACTTTAGTAAAATTTTGATAAAGTTTACCGATTTCAAGTAAGGGATTTTTAGATATTTTTTTTTTGAAAATAGTCGCAGTTTTTCATTTTTTTTAATGAGTGCACATTAATGATATGACCCTCAGTTGCTGAGATATTGCAATGCACAGGTTTAAAAACATGAAAATTGATGTTTTCTAAGTCACACTCAAACAATCCACCGTTTTCTAATGTTGATATCTCAGCAACTAATGGTCCGATTTACAATGTTAAAATATGAAACATTCGAGAAATTTTCCGATCTTTTCGAAAACAATATTTTCAAAAATTTTAAATCAAGACTTACTAATCAAGACTTTAAGGGTTAAACATTCAATATAATGCCATTTTAAAATGACAGTCTCGATTTAAAAAAAATGGAAATACTGCAAAATTACAAAAACACGCCATTTTAAAATGAAAAAAAAATCTAAATGAAAAAATGGCCTCTATTGATTATTGCAGATTCAAAAAGAATATAAATATTCTCATAAAATGACATGTCTCACATTTTTTGACGGTTGAGTAACGGGAAATGGTAGCGATTTTAAAACTTTTTTTAAGCTTTGTTTATGAAATTCATCAAACTGAGCGTCAAATGTTACACAACAGTCTCTTTGAAACCAAAGTTCTATCTCTTCACGGTTTAGAGTTACAAACCACTGAGAAACGTGTCTTTGAAAAATTCTGAAAAATGAAAGGGGTCGTACCGCCCCACCGTCACGAGATATCGGAAAATGGACCTTGGATTAGTTTTCAAAGACAAGGGTTTCCAGCAAAGCCTCAGACTGGCAAGTAATTAATAATTACTTTGGTTTTAACTATTTGGTAATTTTTTGAGTAATTAAAGTAATTTTTTTTATTTATTCTTAATCTATTTTAAAAGTATTTTTTTATTTCAAATTTTTAACATGTTGTTTAGCGAAGCTGATTAACAACAAAAGGCAACGCCATGATACATTGCACAGTGAAAAATGTTTTGTGAATCCAAAATCTATTAGTTTTTATTGAATAATTGTGAAAATGTGATTTTTTTTTTGCTAGAATTACACTATAATTGATTATTTTTTCTATGCTTAGGCAGTCAAAATTATTTGGAGTTTATGTGGATCAAACATTTAAACCCAAATGTACTTAATTATCATTAATATAGGCAATATTTTTTAGTGATAGCCATGTGAAAATCAATCAAAATAAAAATAAGTTTTTTTTAAATATTTATTCATTATCTGCAGAAATTGAAAGTCCTGTGATGTCTCATTTTTAAGTGCTAAGCTAGAAATCCAAATATTTCAGAGACAAATGTTTCAATGTTAAAAATCAAACTCAGTGAAGCTAGAATCTACTAATATTCAGAAGCAGAAATTAAATCCAATATAAATGTCACATTTCACATTATCCATATTTTTGGTAACGGACTTTTATTAATATGCTTTAGAAAAAATACAAACAAAATAATGTCAAACCAGTGTTGGAAAAACATTTTAAAACTTATCGTTATTTTGGTGAATTTCACAGTTTTCATGAAGAGCCACTGCAAATATTTTTTAAAGTGTTTATGTTTAGCTTGAAAAATCAGGGGGCCAACTTCAATATTTTAATGGCATTCGACTTGCAATAAACTGAAAACAATTTAAAATTAATTATTTTAATATTTTTTCATACATTGAAGTAAAACAGTACAGTAAAAAGTTATTTTGCAGGGAGAAAAAAAATAATTACAGATATGAAGGAAAAATAAGTTGTAATTTGATTAAAAGGTAGGCTATCCATTTTTGCTTTTATCATAAACACGATTCAAAAAAACTTAAGTCAACTTAAATAATCTTCTTTGGCAATTGATTGATAAGGGTTCGATTGATTGAAACGTGATACATAATGGAATTTCGAATCAGGTAATGAACAGATCAAATTTGCCATAAAACAAATTTTCTTGTTCATATCAATTGAGCTACTTTTTTACCGGTGAATGGTATAATTAAATACTAATATCATTTTGATAATAAAATTCACAATATCCAGATCGCAACACTCACAATATCCAGATTGGTACAAACAAATAAAAATGCCTAATTTGAGACTTTGAACAAAAAAATACTTCAATTTAATTAATATCCAATAAAAAAAAAACAATTATCATAGTGGAAATTAATTAAGTTATTTATGTAATTAATCATTTTGAACCAAAAATTTGAGTAATTAATTGACAGACTGGCAAGTAATAAACGCTTCTGGAAACCCATGTTCATAGACCAACCTTACCGCTTATAGTAAAGTTTCACGAAAATCGAAGAGAGAGAGAATGAGCCCGTTATGTACCTGTACAGTTGAATCCTAGATGCCAATTTGCTTTAACTTTGCTCACCTGAAAATAAATGGAAAAAAAGATATTTTGTTAGAATTTTCAAGTGGTGCATGTAATACAATTTATAATTTGGCCGGGAACCGTGGTGTAGGGGTAAGCGTGGTTGCCTCTCACCCAGTCGGCCTGGGTTCGATCCCAGAAGGTCCCGGTGGCAAATTTTGAGACGAGATTTGTCTGATCACGCCTTCCGTCGGATGGGGAAGTAAATGTTGGCCCCGGTCTAACCTAGAGGTGTTAGGTCGTTAGCTCAGTCCAGGTGTAGGAGTCGTCTCCCTGGGTCCTGCCTCGGTGGATTCGCTGGTAGGCAGTTGGACTCACAATCCAAAGGTCGTCAGTTCGAATCCCGGGGTGGATGGAAGCTAAGGTGTAAAAAGAGGTTTGCTATTGCCTCAACAATCAAGCCTTCGGACACCTAGTTTCGAGTAGGAATCTCGCAATCGAGAACGCCAAGGCAAAGCTGTAGAGCGAATAATTTGATTTTTGATAATTTTGAATTTACAAAGTAGATGGCATATTAAAAGACAACCTTATACAATATTTAGTTCCAGACAGCCTTTCCTGTTTGGAATTCCCAGATGAAATCTCATCTGATTTAGGGGCTCAATAATCCAATAAAAACAAGAAAGAATGCGAGTCCCATCAACCTTCCCACCTACCTTAACCGCATATTTTTCCCGCTAAACCGCTGCTGCTTGGGCTCAATTTTCCCTCATAAAATAAGCATCATGTTCGGTAGCAGAGAGCGAATATTCCTCTTTCTTCCACGCACTTACATCGATTACATGCCTGCGAATCTTCACTCTTTTTTATAAACAGTGAAAAAGTTCGATTCAAAAGAATGCAGTTTTTTTTTTGTTTTTTTTATTATGGCTAGAATTTTATTTTTTAAAGATATTTAAAGAAAGTGGTGGATAAATATTTTTGTTTTCAAAATTGGATTTTATACTGTTCAACTCCTAAGCGTCACAAAAAAAAGGTTCATTCATTCGTTTCATCTTCGGTCATGCATAAATTCATAACCTGCCCTGCCTTGCCCTATCCGTGGCCGTGTGATTGTTATTGTTTTCGATAGTCTACCCTAACATTGAGATCCTACCAGGAAGCAAACCTGTTTGTTTTCTTTGGGGGTTGACATCTGTATCATTTGGCCAGGATTTTTTTTTTCAGTTTGGGGCGATCCGGAATCCGATAAATTTGTTATGAGTTTCTTTTGATTATTTTGGAAGCATTTTATTTTTGATGTATTCTTTACTGTTTGTAGAAGCTCAGCCAAGATATATATTTGTGACCATTGTGAAACTTCCTCCTATCCATTCAAGATACCAATTTTCTTCATCTAGTTTCATGTTTTCCCACCAGATCAACCCCCTTCATGTTGACCCGGGCGTCTCTCCGGTGGGGGGAGGTGAAAATGTCCACCGTCATCGTGACCCCCCGTGTCGTGGATCGTGTTCCACACGGTAAACTCTGTTCTGTTTCAATCTTCCCGCATAATCTGACACAGATGTATACGAATTTAATCCACGTAAAACGACTTCCGCAACCCGACTGGGAAAACACCGTTCTCGGAGGATATTTTCCTTCTTCTTAGGTCTTCATAAGAAGAAGAAGCAGTAGCACTGCTCCAGAGTACATCAACTGGGCAAACCCCGTCATCCAGTGTGGGCTCCGCCGTCTTCAGGAAAAGTGACTCTCCAGGACGGAGTGAGACCACAGCTAGAGGGTCATTTTAAGAAAATTGGATTCGGAGCAGCATGCACCCGGTCCAGAGTGCATCGCGACCAGGGTTGGGGGACATGGCCGGGCATTTCTTTATGTTTTGCCTCAGACAGATAGACATGGATGTGGTGGATCTTTCTGGGTTAACCCTGGACAGTTCAAACTCTTTTCAAGTTTTGGTCATTCTGAATTTCTAAATCAATTTTATTAAAAAAACAAAAGATTTTTTTTTACATTATAATCTATGCTTATAATTTCCGGATAATTATCAGTTAGTTTAACATTTGTCGTTACTTGAATGATGCTTTGACAACTGAATATCATGAGATGCTGGATAAGTACATCAATGCAATGTTGAAGCATAGAGATTAACAAAACGATTAAGGCATGATCCCAAGTATGGTGCAGCATAGAAAAAGCAGCATACAAGCTTCCATCAATACAAATTTGATTTTTAATGTATAAATTACTTTCACTGATTTCTTTTTTTGCAAATTGTCCTTATTTCCTTATTTGTCAATTCCAAAACTATTTCTAAAACTGTGTAATATTATATTTGGCGTGTTTTTTCTTTAAAACTGGAGGTATGTTACAATAGGGTGTAATATCAAAATCGATTTTCCAGCACAGCACTTTTTCAGTTCCTTTTGGGGTCCTAAACAACTCCCCAAAGTTTGGGACCGATTGGTTTAGTCCTCACTTTGCGCAAAGCGATTCAATTTTCCATATAAATTTGTATGGGGAATATCTTTTTTTTCGGATTTTGATATTTATCAAATCCCGTTTCATGCTATATCAAAACCGGACGCATATTCGGATGCTTTGGAATGTCCTCTACAACTTTTTCGAAGAGAGTATGGTGCTAACTTGCACCTGAAAGAAGATATAGCGTCATAAAAACTCGTCTAAAACGTGATTTTCGAGCAAAAAACACGTTTAGACGAGTTTTGAAAACGTTGTATCTTTTTTTAGGGGCAAGCTAGCACCATACTCTCTTAGGGAAAATTGTAGAGGACATTCCAGAGCATCCGAATTTGAGTCCGGTTTTGATATAACATACATATAAAGTAAAAGTAAGTAAATATTTTAAAAAGTAAACATCGTTTGTCTCTGGTCCAAGAGGAGAAACTGCCTTCTTCAATTTTAAATTGATTTTCGTTAATTGCACTTCTAAATTCAATGAAATAGACTAAAATCAATCTAAAATTGAATAAAGGAGCGGGAAGTGCCCTAAAAAAAATTTTTTTACAATATTTGCAACATTTGCAGACAGTTTTTTTTTCAGAAACAATGTTTACATTTATGGCATGTTATGAATTAACACAATATTCAAAAGCAAACAAAACTAACTATGCATTGCTCTTTATTGAGTTGATTTCTGATTAAATTTGTTTGTTTTTTATTTTCTATCTCTAAAAAAACAACATTATTCAAAAATTCAAACGCAGGGGTGCCCAACCTTTTGGCCCTGCGGGCCAAATCTTTCTGAAGCATTGGTGGGCTGGAACTAACATTTGATAAAAGTTGAAAAAAGTAAAACTTGATTTTTAGAATATAGCACAAAGATAACTTTCAAAAATGTGTTTATCTGACATATTTTAATTTTTGTTTGTTTTTTTTTTTTTTTTTTTTTTCAAAGTTTATTTTTATAAGGCCCTTTTAGGTGCTGTGACCAGGTTAGGACAATTTTTGTTTGTTTAAAATTATATAGTTATTGTTTTTGACGATTGCAATTAAATACCTCGATAAAATAATAAAAAAAAACATTCAAGTTTCAATGGTCGTTACCATTTTTTAAGTTTAATTTCCTCAACACTACAATATAAAAAAATTAATGAGACATGATAAAATTTATTCCAACGAAATTTGGATTCGAATATCTTTTACAACAAAAAACTTGTTGTACACCTTTATTCAAATATTTTGAAAAAAAAAATCATAAAGATTTCAAATACAGAAAATTTAAAAGTGTAAAAACTATATATTAAATCATTTTCAATTGATTTGCTCTTTAATTTCTTAACTCATTGTCTCAATGTCTCAAACATTTTTTAATATTTTTTAAAATATTTGCAGCGATCAGTACGAATAATTTGCTTTTTAAAGCTCTTTTCAAAAAAAACTTAATTACAGAAATGTTGGAAAAATACATTCGTTTTTGCTAAGTTATTTTAAAAAATGAAAATAAAAAAAACTTCATTGTGTTAAAACTGAAAGAAATTTAAATTTAGTTTTTTTTTCATAAATTTCACAATTTTGCGAAATGGATAATATTGTTTCCGTGCACCATTTTTCAGTTTAAAAATATCAATATAGTAATTAGAAGAATTAAATTCAAACATGAAAAATGTTGTTATATTATTGTAAAATTAGATTTCAAGCTTTTTTTTAAAATCAGACAATCAATTTATTTATTTAATATTTCAATAGCAGCCTTAAGGGCCGCTAATAAAACTATTTTGAAAATCCGTCGTGGGCCGGATAAAATGGCTTCACGGACCGGATCCGGCCCGCGGGCCGGACGTTGGGCAGGCCTGTTAGAACGTCATCTTCATATCTCCGAACAAACACTAGAAAAAATATTTATATCATTTTATACTTCTAAAATCAGTAATTAAATTGACTTGAAGTAAAATTAATTCAAATAGAGGCTAGATTTAACCATCACTTTTCAACATGTCAATATTTTACTTTTTTGCTGTGTATAAAATGTTGCTAATATATTGACAGAAAAAGTTTTAAAATAAAAATGTTACATTAATTTCATTTTATGAAACGAATAATAAATTTTTGAGCTCAGAAAAAAGGCCTTACTCCCACCATCGACAAAAACAATTAACATATTTGCCATAACAAGCCATGGTCTCAACAATGAATGAAAAAAGTGTTTTAAAGTGCATTTTAAACCTGCCCAGTTGTTTTGCAATAAATAGTTTTCAAAAAATCCAAGTATAGAGGAGATTTTTTTTTCGCCGAAAATTGAAAATATTTTTGATGGATCCCAAACATCCTAAATATGATTTTAAATGCAGGAAAATGCATTTCTTATTGTCTTCAGTTGGTAAGACTTCCATTTCTTTTAAAATTTTGAAGTTTTTGAAAAAAATTGCCCCCTGATTTTTCGAATCGATTTTGAAGCGGGCGACATAAACTTTAAAAAATATTTGCAACGGCCCTAATAGAAAAACAGATAAATGTACAAAAACTATTCAATAGAACGAATTATAGAAAAAATAAAGTCTTCAGAAATTCTCCCTGGTTTGATTCATTAGGTTAACATAAGTAACTGTCCCAATTTTGAGCCAAATTGGTGAAGGTTTAAGGGTCGCTTTTTATCGTTGAAGTTTGTATGGGAAAAATTAAAAAAATATGGGGAAAACGCAAAAATTTCAAAATTTCACCAAAAGGTGGCATAAATGTGTCGAATCATTGTCAGTGTCAGTGACAGTCTCAGTGTGAGAGTCTTATGTCAAATTTTATGACAAACAACTTTGTCCAAGACCGCAAAACGATTCGAGTTAACCCTGACGAGTTTTTTATGATTTTTTTTTATTTCATCACCTTTAACGATCTTCACCTTAAACCGATTTGGCTCAAAATTGTTACAGTTACTTATTTTTCCAAAAGATTTTCTAAGATTTTCTAATAAACCCAAACTCGAAAAATTTTTGAAAAAAATTCGGTATTGCTCTCAATTTAAAAAAAGCGAATTCCAAATCTACAGGAGCTTTGAAATAAGTTTAGTTTACTTGAATAAAAACTTTGTCAAATGTAATTAAAGAAAATGATTGTTTTAAAACGGAAAATTACATCATAAAAAATAAAGTTCTCGATTTTATTTTTTAATGGATTATTCCAGTTTTTATTTAGGTTATTTCTTTCAAAATCTCGGCAGTTGAAGGTTTGGTTTTCCCCAGTTCCGGGTTATCTGTCCTGAATTTTTCCCATGAGTTTTCCGGAAGGAGCATTTGATTGCAGCATTAAATTGGATTCATCACCCTTTCCAGCCTCTCAATTCCCGCCAGACAGACGACGAGGTGGGAGAAAAACCCAATTTGAATTTTGATTAATTTCTTCAATTTTTTTTTCGGTGCATCTGTATCAGAGTTAAAAGTAGCAAACAGCAACATTTTCCAATTTATTTCCGTGTGTGTGATGGACTAATTAAAAATATTTCCGCTCATAATTCATGCGTCTCAGTGGGCATCAGTGCAAATTTGTGTACAAACACATCGATGATGTTTTTTTTTTATTTGCCACCCATTACCCACACTCACACACACGCGTACATTTGTACTAACAATTTCACGATTGAATAGTTTGTGCCAATCGGCGTCAATTGATTGATTGTTTGCTTTCTCGCGCGGGCGCCCCCTCTCACTCTCTATCCTTGAATATTGTTCTTTTTGTTGTTGTTATTTTTGCTATTAGCACCTATTATGCAATCAAAGCACATAAAAAGGGTTAAAGGTTGTATTTTTGGTCTTGTGATCAAATTTGGTATCTTGGCAGAAAGAAAATTAAAAACTATCAAAGATTTGAAATTTGAAAACCTTAAAAAATTACCTTTTCACCTCGACCAACTCACACACCATCACCCCCGTTATGAGTGCCACCCACTGAAATGAGTGAGGCTCAAGCTGCAGTTGAACTTTTTTCGATCGACCTCACACACAATGTTTAAAATTACGCCCAATAGTCGAGAGGGTGGTTGAAAATTTACACAAAACTTTGGTTCAAAACCGGGGAGCCCGGGCATAATCGAAAATTAATCGAGACAATTATGGGTGTGCCATTATTATTATCCGTGTGGGAGTGGGGTAAATGGGGGCGGGCCGCAATCTGGCGCCGATTTTAAATTGAGGGATTTTTGAGCAGCAAAAAAAATACCCGTACTGGTGGAGGAAGAGGTGTGATTATTTGATCACATTTTATCCGGTGAGTGGATATGCGAGGGAGTGGATTTGCAATAACGCTAATGATAAACACACTTAAAGCGCAATTTAATGGTACGAGGTAGCGTTTGATGTTAGTGGCATCGGTTTGTTTAAATTATGTTATTCTAGCAACACTGAGTTGAAACTTTAAAATGTTACACTATATTTATGTGGTTATTTAATTTCTTCTTAATTATGAGATAAACACAATTTAACATAAACAACATGAATCAGCATGTGTGTTTAGTAAAATTGTTGATAAAAAAATAAAATAATAACGTACAAAACAATTGAAAAGATTTTGCACGATCAATACCTAGTGGTTTAATTTTTCATTTCATTTTTATTTGTAGCAATATTTTGTAGTACATTTTAATGTAGTTTTTTTGTGATATGGTGCAGCTTTAAACTTCAATTTAATTCATTTAGGCTAGGTGTAAGGTTCAAATACAGAAGAAAAAGTAAAAAAAAACTGCTGCACGATTAAAGATTTTATTCGTTTTTTTGCTGTTGTTTGACGGAGTCGAATGATTTGAGTCAAATATAATTTAATTTGTACGAAAAAGACGTGATTTTCAATAATTTGTAGCCTGAAATGGTGATGGTTTGGAAATTTGGTGGAATAATTACTTTGATTCTAAGCTGGTAATTATTTTCAAAACATCATTAGTTACTTAGTAATTCTTGGTAATAAAAGAAATTTATTGGTAATATTAGTTATGTTGGAGTAATTCAAGTTTTTTTTGTTAAAATTATACTTCTTCATCAATTTTTTTTTTAATTTTTAAATACCGTAAACTGGGCGATCAGGACACATGGGGCGAATTGGGACAGCAGTTTTAACCATGTTGGAGCACAATATTTGGATTTTTCTGGTTGGTTTCGGTTAGAACAGACTCAGTTCAACAAAATGTGCACATACATTTCCAAATTTAAAAGCTATAAGTGCTCTAAACACTGCTGTCCCTATTCAGACTGTAGTCCCGATTCGCCCCAGATTACGGCATAATCTATTATAACAGTTTTTATTTTCAAATAAGAGTGTCACACAAAGATAAAAAAATGCTTCTGTACACAGAAAAAAAAAGTTGAATTTTGGAAGGTTGAAAATTTGGTAGGTTGAATATTACCTCTTTTTTTGGGTAATATTCCATAAAAAATGTGAAAAAATGTGAACCTGATGAATATTTATCAAAAGCTGATGAAAATTCATCATTTTCTGGGGTAAAATTCATCATTTTTTTAGCCACAAAATCTGTCACCATTTCTTGATGAATATTACCATCATTTTATTTTTCTGTGTATGTAGGAGTCCTGATTCCCCTTAGTTCTTTTTTTTTAACTCTCCTCAAATGTATTTTTAACATGTTGTTTTGTGAAGCTCATTAACAACAAAAGGCAACGCCATGATATTTTACCCAGTGCAAAATGTTTGGTGAATCCAACATCTTTTCATTTTTATTACAGTGGACTCTCTGGCTGTCGATCTTCTCGATATCAATATTGCTCCAACTGTCAATAAATTTTTCAGTCCCTTCAAATAGATTGCTTTGATTTTCCATTCTATAATTTGATAATCCCCGTTCTCGACGGTCCCTTCAATATCGACAGCAAGAGAGTCCACTGTAAATAATTTTAAAATTAGAATTAAAGTTTATGTGGATCAAATTTTTAGAACCATTAACATTAAGATTGATAATTATTAGGTGTCAAGTTTAAAAATTCCTTGTGGAGGCAATGTTTACGTTCGATCGTCTATAAAACGATTTTCAATGTGTTGACATGAAACTTTTGTGAAATATTCTGCTATTTTCAATGAAAATTATATGCGAAATTCAAAGTATCCAGATTAAAATAAAAAAAAAATGAAATAAGACTTTGAACAAAAGTTCTGTTGGTCCTTTGCTTGGTATTGATTGGTTTTATTCTATTTTATTTTATTAAGATTTATTGTTGAAAGAGCTATCGAATTTCAAATCTACAATAACACAAAAGTGTTTTGTTTTTTGCCTTTCTTACTAAAGAAAGGTATAGGGTTTGCTTTTGGCTCCGACGCCAAATCAAGCTTCGTTCCCAAATCATTTCTCGAGAAATATTCATTCGAAAAATCTGCAAAAATCATGGACGATCGATTTTCGACGCCCGATCGTTTGACAATGACAGAATTGATCTATCTCCAATATCTGAATTTTGGCGCTCATTTTACCGTAGAGCACGCGTGACGTCCGTGTGTGGTAAAAAAGTGCTCAATTTTGTGGTAGGGGGTTTCTCAGAGCCCACATTATGGATTTAAGCTCTCTTGGGCGCATTTGAAAGGGGATGTGCTGAACCTGAACCAGTTCCATACCAAATTTGAATTTATCCATTTTTTATGGGGACTCGGAGTGTGTTTTCACCAAATCAGGCGGTTTTCGAATGAAAATTCGGTCGAAAATTGAAGTATTGAAATCGTTTATTTATCCAAAATATTGCATTTTTCGAGCTCTACATCCTCCCAAATTTTCATCCATGTCGGTAATGTGGTTCTTGATTTACAGCTTGAGCACTAATTCAGTGTGAGGGAGAAAAAAACCCTAAAAAAGGTAAAAGTCAATTTTCACCAAAGGCCAAAACTATTCCTTTGGCATTTTATCTAATTTTTTTTTCTCCATATCATAATCTCGACCACAATCGAGGTTCTGATACAAATTTGTCCTCATTCGGATTTACAGTTCAGATTTTAGAAAATTTCCATCTTTGCCTTTCTTAGGGTTTGCTTTTGGCTCCGACGCCAAATCAAGCTTCGTTCCCAAATCATTTCTCGAGAAATATTCATTCGAAAAATCTGCAAAAAATCATGGACGATCGATTTTCGTCGCTTCGTCGACAAGTTGTCAAGTTGAGCTTCACATGCAGACGCGAGCAATGCTGGCGCGTGATGCTGGCGCGTATAGAGTTTTGATACTAGATTACCCCCTTTTAGTGCAAGTTGCTTTATCGATTGCTCGTTTATCACACATCGCCTATCATGATTATCTATGCTAAGCTTCAGTGAACGCAAACTAGACGCAAGCAGCTATCCGTTCTGAAGCCCCATGCTCATTCTTTTGCCTTTCTTTTTTGTTTTGCTCATTCTGTATTTTGGTTCATCGTATCGGCTCGACGGAAATGAACCCAGCGTATGAGTCAAGGTGGTTCATTCGGTACGTTTGCTTTTGTCGTAGTGAAGTCTCACCGAGCGCTCAGTCGCAGTATGCTTCCCAATCCCAAAAACCCCTAAATGCATACTACATAATTTCTGGCTTGCTTATTGAAAGCTCACAATTTTTTTCACGCCTAAATGTCTGTTTAGTGAATTTCAGTAGGCGTTTCATAGCTTTCAAAAACATTTATGCGGCTTTACCGTTACATCGTTTACAACACGGCAAATTCTCGGGTGTGGAAACACTTTCTGCCAGTTATTTTGTAACCACCTTAACGCTCTGGAGCAAGACGGAATTATTTTGTTTTCTCGGTAATTCTTGATATTTTGAAAAGTGCAAAAACACTCAGAGAATACGAACAATTTAGCGATAGGCAAAAAACATTACGAACTCCACAAATTGTGAGCTAATTCCGGCTAATTCTCTGCCTCACAAATAATTTGTTCTGATTTAAAAAATTGAAAATGCTTGTGTGCGAGCACAGCTTATACCCGGCCATGGCAAATGAGGCAAAAACCAACGCTTTTCAGTTTATGAAAAAAATCATGTTGAGTTTTGAATTGATTAATGAATGGACCATTCTTTATTTTGCTATTTCTTTGAAAAAAATGCAACTGCCGTTATCTTCCTTTTGTAAGAAAGGCTCTATCTCACCCCAGATGGAATTAAATCGAGTTTTTTTAATAAAAAACATTTTGAAATTTCTTATTTTATTAAACTTGCAGGGCATTTTTAAAGTGTAACATGTTGTGTCAGAAACGTCAAAAGTATCAGTACTGAAAACTATTTAATATTTCACAAAAAACTTAGATGTAAGATCAAATGTAACAATGTTACACTCTTAAAAAATAAACCAGCAAAGTTAAAAAAAAACACGTAATTTTTAAATGAAAATTTATGTTCCAGATGAAAAAATTACCCTTTTCCCTTTTTTCCTTAAAATGACATGGACATAAAAGCTCCTTTGACATCAAATTACTATGTCATCACCGTTTCAAGCTGCAATTTATTGAAAAAACACCTCTGTCACGAGATATCAAAAAACGGACCTCGGATTCGTGATCAAAGACAAAAGTTATCCCTAAGGAGAAAGTTTCACGAAAAACGAAGAGGGATCGGGGCAACTGCTGAGTAAGTTGGCGGAGAATGACCTATATAAGAAAGATTATTGTTTTTTTCACATAAATTTATTTTGGTTATTTTTCTTACTTTTAAATTAATATCACAACTTTTAAGTACAACTGTCGTAGTAATTTTTGAAGGTTTAGGAAATCGCTGAGGATCTAAATTGAAAAACTTTCTTTCTAAACTTTTATTCAATAAAATTATAATGTCTTAATGTTGTTGAAATCATGCGACAAGAGGAACATTTTGAAATCGAACTTATAATAAAATATTTTCAGTTTTCCATTTAAAATCAAATGAAAATTTTAAATTATTTTAAAGCCGTTAAATATTAGGGCTCCCCATTGGAAAAAGTTGTAAAATATCTTAAAAATAGTTTTCACCAAATCCTAGCTATTTTGCAGAAGCATGAGTGTTATTGTGTCTTCAGCATTTTTTGCTTTTTTTGCTTTAACTCCCTCTTTTACATTCACCAAGCCAGAGGGACAAATAAATAAATATACCTATGCGCTTAATTTTTTCGGCTTTGGCTGAACGATTTTGTCCGGATTTGTTCCATTTAGTCCAATTTCAACTCGGTCTATTGCCTTGCAATGAAAATTATAATATAAAATAAATTGTTCAATAGTTATGCAAAAAACACTTCTGGTTTATATAAAAAAAAACAATGATTTTCAGATGAATGTCGTAAACCAACACCTTGACTTTCAACCTCTAGCGAGAATGAATGGAAACTATCTTCCAACAAACAAAATTTTGAGTTTTTGTTTTTTGGATGTTCAAAGCCTAAAATGCAAAAGATCTAAATTTTGTTCCTTCAAGAAGAACCCCAGAAAAGAAACAGGAAGCTTGCAATAGATTTTTTGAGGAAGGCATCAAAGGTTTGAAAAAAGGTTTTTAGGTCCAATGAACCATTTTATCAATTTTTGGTTTTAGGTTGCTTTTGAATTCACCTTAAGTCAAGAATATAAAACAACACTCAAAACTGAATCAGACCTCTAATCTGCCCACGTGGGTTTTCGATGGTCCATAATGACAATTGCTGTTCAAACCAAAACTAACTTAACTACAATCGAAATCAAAAGTTCTCAATCAAAACACATATTCGATGATTTCTATCAATTTCCGTGCATTCATCAAATCGCTTCGTAAAGTGATGTGTTATTTTTGTGCCAAGTTTCAACGCTTTTCCCTTTGTCTTCAAAGACCAAATCACGCAATCCACCCATCAACCACCCCCTCCCACCCTCACAAACACACACACGAATACATGATGTATCTTCTTTTTTTCCACACCGTTTCGGAAATCGGATCGATTGGCCGGGAGAAATCGGCCGGAAATGGGCAAACCGTCGACCCCGCGTCAAACCCCGCGCTGCTGCTGTTTATAGCATTATGGGGTTTGATTTGATTTTATTTGATTTTTGTTACCGGTTTGTGGTCCTTTCCTCACCCCGTCTGGAGCTTCAACAATGGTGGAATGGTGTCTGAATAAAATATTTGGCTGTGTTTTTTCGAGTTCGCGGAAGTTGATGATTTTGCGGTTTGGCAAATTGAAACGTTTTGTTTCGAAAAGAGTTTTATTTTATTGCCTGTGACACACATTTTACGACCGATTTGGCACATTGTTACCAAGTGCAGTTTGGAGTGTAGAGGTAGTGCGTTGAATAATGCATTAGAAATCCCAACTATAAAAGTTCGTTGTTGAGCATTGGTTTTTTATTGTCCCTGAAACATTTTGTGGTTTGTAAAATTCAATGTAAAAATTGAAATGAATTTTAAGAAAAAACTGATTGATTCCAAAATAAAATAAAAATATTTTTTTGACAAATTGAAAATACATATTTTGTAAAAATTTCAAACCACAATTAATATTAGCATTTATAACACTTCGACGTCGTCGTGCTATCTTGTCGCACACGCCATTTTGACGTTCCGAGATAAACGCGTTTTAATGTTTGACCTTGAATATTCAAAAACGAGAGCACGTAATGTAAAAAATAACAAACACGTTTTGTTTGGCTCACCATTCTGTGCATTGTCCCAAAGTTTGGTTGAAGTTGGTTGCTGGAGTCCCGAGTTATAATTACAAATGTTTACGGTAGTCTAGCTTGTACGTGCGACAAACGCATCCTGACTTTCCTGGCCTGAAATCCCTTTGGCCTTTTGTCGCACTTACATCAATTTTCATGGAGTGACAAGATAGCACGACAAGATTGAAACTACTTTCATATGTAAAGTGACAAAAATGCACGGAGTTTTTTCGGTTTTTGTTGAATATCTCAGGATTGAAATCGAATTTTGGGGATCTGTGAAGGTCAAAAGGTGAGGCATTGTGAGCTGCACAAAATGGCGTTCTTAACTCAATTTGGACCAAAATGCACGTACGACAAGTTAGCACGATGGCGACGACTTGCTGTATTTTCTATAAACTGTCGATATGAGAACCATGAAACGAAAGAACTTGACATCAATATTTCAACCATAAATATTCATTATCACCGATCAGTGGGTAGATTGTACCACTTTCAGCTGCCAGCTTCGCGGTAACACACAATCAGTGCCAAATATTTGTCTAGTTATCGAAACAAAACCAACACGCACATATTCCAAAATTTCCACGATTTTCCGCGAGTCAAAACAAACTCTAACCCTTTTTCTATTTTCCATATACACCGCCGTTTCCATTGAATTCCCACCCTGGTGGTGGCTTTTCCACGCAGGCGGTGTCACACAATCGTGAATTGGTTCCCGGAAAATTCCCCCTTCGGTGACATGGGGCATTGTCGTTACACTCACCCACACACTGACGGCGCTCCAGGTCTGATTCCGAAATGATTCAATGATTTTCTTGTTATTGAATATTTTATGGTCCCATCACACAAATGCTGCCTGCCAAACCGAAAAAGCCCTCCCCCCCAAACATTCAATTGGGAGAGAGGGTTGAGGAAAAGTCGAACCACCAAAAACGACCTCGCCCCCTCCCCCTCTTCACCCTCATATCCCCTTTTTGAATAAGGTTGAGGGAGAGAGCGAGACGGAATAATAGGAAAATATTTCGACATGAATAATGTGGTTTTGTGTCAAAACCCGGCAGCCAGCCAGCTAGAGAGCAGCAGGTCCTTTCCCAAAAACCACACCACTTCACAAAAAGCAAGGTTTTGGAGCTCGCAAAAGCTTTCACTGGGAGGACACTAGTGTGTGAACGTGTGTGTTCGGGAGCTTTGTGTTTTGATTGTGTGTGTTGGATTTGAGGGAAAATATTGAAAACCACAGTTATAAAAACAATTTATTTCAGAAATTGAATTAGAATTTTCAGGAATTTTTAGGAATTTGTGTAAAAATATGAGAGTTAAAAAAATCTGTTAGACTTTTTCTTTACATGATGCATTCTTTCAAGCTTTAAGGAGTTCATGAAATTTTGTTGAATTAAAAAATATATTTAAAACATTTGCCTAAATATTTTCTGCAATCTTTGAACATTTTTTTCAAAAAAATGCTTGTTTGTTTTTGTGAAATTAAGCAATTTTTCAACAAAAGATATCTTTGAGTATTTTTACTGTATTATAAATCAAGATTTGTTTGATTAAGAATCTACTACAACATTTCAGAGATTCAATCATATATCTACAACCCAATTAAAATTTCACCAAAAAACAATTTTTCAACCAATATTTAATCTTTGAAAAGCATTGGAAAGCAGAATTCTTAAAATTTAAGAAAATTCGAAGGTGACTTCGTCACCGTCGTGCTAACTTGTCGTAGGTACATTTTGGGTCAAATTGAGTTAAGAACGCCATTTTGTGCAGCTCACAATGCCCCACCTTTTGACCTTCACAGATCTCCAAAATTCGATTTCAATCTTGATATATTCAACGAGATTCGAAAAAAACGCCGTGCATTTATGTCACTTTACATATGAAAGTACAAGGCAAATTCTGATGTTCGTTTTCAGTTAATATTTACTGAAAACTGCACTACTGACATTTTCAGTTAGTTTTTCGCTAAACATCAGTTAAAATTTGTATTGAGCTGTCAAAGTTTTCTGAAATTTCAGCAAGTTTTCGTTTACTGAAAATTTCAGTAGTGCAGATTTCAGTAAATTTAGCTGAATTCAGTAATGAGAAATTGGTGTGTAGTTTCAATCTTGTCGTGCTATCTTGTCACTCGCTGAAAATTGATGTAGGTGCGACAACTGGCCAAAGGGATTTTAGGTCAGAACGCGTTTGACGCACGTACAAGTTAGACTACCGTAAACATTAGTAGATATAACTTGGGACTCCAGCAACCAATTTCAACCAAACTTCGGGACAATGCACATAATGGTCAGCCAAACAAAACGTGTTTGTTATTGATCTGAAGTAAGTCTGGAACATTAATCAATTTACTCTGGAGAATTGTAACTTTCTACAACTTCTTTTAGAAAATTTCCCAAAATCCTGTCAAATTTTTCTATTTTTAAGTTTTCAACTTTGTAAAACATCACAAAGTGCTAAGAATTGATCCCGAAAAGATACAAGATGTATTTTGGAGTTGACTTTTTTCGGCTAAATTTCTGAACATGCTCAAAAAATTAACCTGTATCTTTTCGGCATCATTCCCTACGTCTATGCGATGTTCTACAAAGTTGTTCCCCGGATCAAAATCTTTAAGAAATCTCTTAGATAATTTTATCGGGTTGAGGAAGACTTTCTATAAGCGTAAACCTTAACCAAATAAGCTTAAATTTTCAGGCTAGCTTCTGGGGTCATAAAACTTTCAAATTCCGGTTGATGCAAACGAAATTGAAAACTTTTGTCTTTATCATACATCCGTGAACCACGCTACTGACTCTGTTGATTTCTAATCATATTATCTTATTGCTCTCAAGCAATTTTTTTTTACAATTTAAAAGATGAAAACATGAAAAAATAGATAGGCAAAAGATAATGATAGGAGGTGGTACTATCAGAAACAAACATGAACTAAACAAGATAAATGATAATTAAAATTCTAAAACATGAAACAAGAAAAATATGAAAAAAGTAAAGTAAAGTTTTTCGTAGAACAGAAGTTGCTCAAAATGACCACCTGAACACGGGAAAAATAAAAAATCGAAAACAAACAATATTAATGTCTAGCCAACTTTAACCCAAAGCTGTATTATTTCTTAAGGGGTTACATACATGTTGAAAATCACAACATTTTATACTATAGAATATTTGATAAATCCACTCAATAGATGATTTTTAATCACTTCTGAAAGTTTTATGAATATATTTCATGATTGAACTAAGTAACAGACTCAAAATTTTGCCATGCGCAAAGCGGGCTGTTAAACTTTTTTGGGTGCCACGATATCTCGAGATGGGATGGATCAAATTGGCGGAAATTGAGGTGAAGACTCTCAAGATGTATCTCGTGTGCATGAGGAAGCCCAATTTTTGAAATTTGTTTTATTTAAATACAAAAATCAAATACTAACGGTATTTATGCGAAATACATAAAAAATATTTTATCTTTTTTTTTCAAATAACCTTTTTGAAAATCCGGCTGCGTCATGCACACGGAATTGGTTAAACGAGTCTTCACCAAAATTTTGAGCCGATCTGGTCAAGACAGTTTTGAGATATCGTGGCACCCGTTTTTTGGAACTGCCAACTTGAAATTTCTGTATCTCGGCAATGATGCAACCAAATATCTTAAAATTTGTTTTGTTAGTAGGTGCAAATGTATATTTTAATACTTTGATTATTTGAATATCTGTATTTGTGAAATAGATTTTCCGATTGATTGGTGTCTTCTGAAAAGTTGCAAGTTATGATTCGTACTGTTTAGAAAAAATGGGTATCGTTAACCGTGATGGCATTGATAGCCGGGGTGACCTTGATAAGTTGAAGTTTGTCATGGATTTAATACAAATAGAATGGTATGGAATCATTCTGAGCTTGGTAGAGCAGTGTTCAAAGTACCTCCAGATTTTTTAAAGAGTTATTCACTCATAATTATGGTAGGATTGAAAAATAGCATTAAATAAACACTTTCAAAGAGTCTTTTTTCTGAAAAATATTACCTTTTTTCACCAAAACTGATTTTGGTGGAAACTGAAATTTAATTATTTTTTTTGTGAAAAACACAATTTCAATTGAATTTTGACTAATCGTTTCATATTTTATTATAATTATGTGTTAAATGAATTGTAATTAAACTGACTAAATACACATTTAATTCTATTTTTTTTTCTTTTTTTCATTCTGTTTGGCAATCGAAAATGACTTAAAACATTTTCTGATGAGGTGTACCGTTTTAAGGTTATGTGTATGCATTTCTTGGTAAAATGGCTTAAAGAGTTTTTTTTGTTTCGATTTTTTCAAAAAATCAAACTTTTGTGAGATGTACTGTTCTTTCAAATATATTTTATTTTTATTTTAAAATTTACCCCAAAATTTGAAAATTTTAAATGTTTTGAAGAGCACAGATGAAATAAGTTCAAAAAAGTCCAAAACAATGTCTGCCTGCTGAATCTAAATGTTCAAGTAAAATAGTTAATTTCATTCAGGCCATTAAAATTAATTGAAATCAGATAAATAAGTTGATGTAATAATAATTCAGTAACATTGAAGTACAGCCAACAAGCAGTTTTGTGATTTTTTCTAGAACTGAATTCCTAGAAAATCAGGGCGAGTTAGTTGAGTTAAGTTGATTGTAGTGAATTGAAGTCAGTCGAAGATACTTTAAGTCAGATGCAATTAGTTGAATCACAAAACAATAGTCAGTCATTATGTTAGTTGGAATTTGGCAAATTTGTTGAAATCATTAAGTAAGTTGAATTGTTTGGATGTTTTTTGCCAGAGAAAGGTTGTCAGTTGAAGTTTTTTAAATAACCTAGTGTTTTCTAGAGTTTATGTTCATGATTTAGAAAACAAAAAATGATTTAAAAAATTCAAAACGTTAAGTCAAAAACAACGTAATTTTGTTCAGTGCCCAACTAGCCAGAGATTCGAACGTTGACAGTACATTGTGTCCAAACCAAAACTGAATTGAAAGTTGAACAGAGGAGTGGGAAACACACACACCTTCTTCTCCTCCCCTCTATCATAGAGGGAGGTGGTTATTGTCCACAAAGGTACAACTTTTTTTTTGCGGTTTTGAGTGGGGTGGTTTGAAAACTTGCAAAAATGAATGGTTCTGGTACCCAGTCTCCGCAAAAGGTAAACCAGGGTAGATTGATAATTAACTGCGGAGAGACCAAGACCCGAGGGAAGGGGGCTGGTTCGAGACAGACCAAAACTATACCAGACGGAGAGAGGACAATCAGCTTTTGTCATTATCATTATGTTTGCGGAAAAAGGGGGAGGGGGGAGTCCTTTGGAGATTTTCCTGTTGAGCAGAACATTCAGTTGAATACCACACGCTTGGAAGATCATTAAAAACCACAACCGTTTCTGCCGGAGATTGTCAAGATAGAGGGAGGAGAGGGAGGGACCTGAGGGACAAACCTGGTAAAGTGTGGAACTTCTGGAGGATTTCAAAACTGTTGACATAGGTCGGAGTCTTGGGATTGAAATAGTTGGAGCTTGAGTTGTAAAATCTGTTGCTATTTAAAGAAGAAGAAAGCTGCGTAAAATTTTCTTTTTTATTTGTTAGAAAAATGATTCGAAAAAATTCCACACCATGAATTAGCACAGAAATTGAAATTGTTTTGAAAACTTTTCAAAACATCAAAAGAAAACACTAAGAACACTAATGACTTCGCTAAAGTTCCTTAACAGCTAGCTTTTCCTCTTTAAGTGTGCTGTTGACTGTGCATATGTCATACGAAAAAAGGCGCAAATGAGTCAACGTCAATTTGTACAAGTGTGCGAGTGTGTGTGCTTTAGTTTTTCCTTTGCCACTCTGTCGTATCAAACCCCGACAGGCTGCCGCCGCCGTTTGCAGAACGGATCCGGGAAATGCGTAGGCTGATGACGATAATGATGAGCGCGTGGGTGTGAGTGCGACGATGTGTATGTGTTGAGTGGAAAAAAGGACTCGCTTAATGTAAACAAACTGTGCCATTCTAAACAGGCATGAGTGCTCCTTTTATTGTAGTTTGTTGTGTTGTGTGGGTATTTGGTATCGTAAACAGTTGCATACGTGCTAAATAAAAAAAACTATTTTAATTAAATTCAGGAATGAATCGAAATTTAAATTAAGAGGCAGTATTTGTAGATTCTGCTCGGTTTGTTCTAGAGGTCGTATCGAGGTGCTCCGATTTGGATGAAACTTTCAGCGTTTGTTTGTCTATACATGAGATGAACTCATGCCAAATATGAGCCCTCTACGACAAAGGGAAGTGGGGTAAAACGGGCTTTGAAATTTGAGGTCAAAAAAACATAAAAAATCTTAAAATTGCTCGCATTTCCGTAAAACTTCATCAATTCCAACTCTCTTAGATGCATTCGAATGGTCTTTTGAAGCCCTTCAAAATGTGCTATAGACATCCAGGATTGGTTTGACTTTTTCTCATAGCTTTTGCAAATTACTGTTAAAAATGGATTTTTTTAAAACCTTAATAACTTTTCCCAACAGCCTCCAACACCCATACTCCCATAGGTCAAAATTTAGGGAATTTCATGGACTATAAGCCTACGGTACTAACTTTTTGGCCAATCGCAGTTTTGCCTTCCTCACTGAGGTAAGGCTATAATCCTGCTCTAAAAATGAACTTCGTATAAAAACGTCGTAGACCCACCTTCATGTATACATATCGACTCAGAATCGAAAACTGAACAAATGTCTGTGTGTGTGTATGTGTGTGTGTATGTGTGTGTGTATGTATGTATGTGACCAACAAACTAGCTCATGTTTCTCGGCACTGGCTGAACCGATTTGACCCGAACTTGTTGCATTCGACTTGGTTTAGGGTCCCATAGATCGAGTTTTATACAGATTGAAGTTTCGATAAGTAGTTCAAAAGTTATGTATAAAAATGTGTTTTCACATATATTTGGATCTCACTTAACTGTATGTAAACAATGTCCGGGTCCACCATCTGACCCATTGTTGGTTAGGTTATCAAAAGACCTTTCCAACGAGTCCAAAACATTGAAGATCTGGCAACCCTGTCTCGAGATATGGCCACTTAAGTGATATTGATGTACTTTTTTGAAGCCGGATCTCACTTAAATGTATGTAAACTATGTCCGGATCCATCATCCGACCCATTGTTGGTTAGGTTATCAAAAGACCTTTCTAACGAGTCCAAAACATTGAAGATCTGGCAACCCTGTCTCGAGATATGGCCACTTAAGTGATATTGATGTACTTTTTTGAAGCCGGATCTCACTTAAATGTATGTAAACTATGTCCGGATCCATCATCCGACCCATCGTTGGTTAGGTTATCAAAAGACCTTTCCAACGAGTTCAAAACATTGAAGATCTGGCAACCCTGTCTCGAGATATGGCCACTTAAGTGATATTGATGTACTTTTTTGAAGCCGGATCTCACTTAAATGTATGTAAACTATGTCCGGATCCACCATACGACCCATTTTTGGTTAGGTTATCAAAAGACCTTTCCAACGAGTGCAAAACATTGAAGATCTGGCAACCCTGTCTCGAGATATGGCCACTTAAGTGATATCGATGTACTTTTTGGAAGCCGGATCTAAAAAATAGATGAAACTTGTGTACAGCCATTGTTGTGAGGAAGGCTCTAACCACATAGGTGGATTAAGTTAGTTTTTCTCATAGTTTTACGGTTTTTCTAGAACAAACATTTTACAATGTTAGTTTTTGCCCTGTAGACCGAGAAGACGGCACTTTTTGGTCCCAATTTTGTCATATTCGGAATCCTCGGACAATTTCACGTAAGTTAGAAGTATTGGAGTTGTAATATTTCTTTAAAAAATAATTAAATAAAACATTTTTGAAAAAGAAAAAGATCATATTAACCCTATGACCAATACGTCAAATGCTGTATCAAGTAGGCGAAAACCTGTTTTACCCCCAATCCAACAAATTGTTAAAAAATATTTTAATTCATTCTAAACGGCAATTTTTCCAATCAAATTAACAACTCCAATACTTCTAACTTACGTGAAATTGTCCGAGGATTCCGAATATGACAAAATTGAGACCAAAAAATGCCGCTATGGCGGCCTACAGGGCAAAAACTAACGTTGTAAAATGTTTGTTCTAGAAAAATCGTCAAACTATGAGAAAAACTGCGATTGGCCAAAAAGTTAGTACCGTAGGCTTATAGTCCATGAAATTCCCTAAATTTTGACCTATGGGAATATGGGTGTTGGAGGCTGTTGGGAAAAGTTATTAAGGTTTTAAAAAAATCCATTTTTAACAGTAATTTGCAAAAGCTATGAGAAAAAGTCAAACCAATCCTGGATGTCTATAGCACATTTTGAAGGGCTTCAAAAGACCATTCGAATGCATCTAAGAGAGTTGGAATTGATGAAGTTTTACGGAAATGCGAGCAATTTTAAGATTTTTCATGTTTTTTGGACCTCAAACTTCAATGCCCGTTTTACCCCACTTCCCTTTGTCGTAGAGGGCTCATATTTGGCATGAGTTCATCTCATGTATAGACAAACAAACCCTGAAAGTTTCATCCAAATCGGAGCACCTCGATACGACCTGTTTCACATCGGTGAAAAACTCGCTCTTAATTTTTAAAATCAAAATTCAAAATCTGTTTGAATAGCAATTGATATAAAAAAAAACTTTAATGAGTTTAAAGATGAGTTTAAAGAATTTCTATAAAATTATCTTATATAATTTATGTTAAATTTTTAAATTAAACATACCATCTGCAATCTTCAATTTGATAGCAATTCAAAAGATAAATCTGCATAAATTCTACTTGTTAAAATAAACAATCCCTTAACAACACTAGCATAGCATAGCATAGCATTGGTGTCTACCCGTAGCTGCTACTTCGTTATTGACCAGGACCCCCAAACATTGCTCCGTGGACCACAGATGAAAAGTAGAAACCAATCATCACCCCTTCGCAACATGCAAAGGTCCCTATCGTGCTGATCAATACCGACGCTGGCCACGACCAGTGGTAAGACACGGGGAAGTGGATGGGAATGATAGTCCGATACTTGAGTGATGGGACCGCTAAATCAGCTGCGTCTCCGACAAAGTATCACATGAGTTTTGAGGGGTTAGTAAGATAGGTATAAGGTCAGGATTCACTGTGGTAGGTGATGCGACCATAAGCAATTTGTTTATCGGTTGAAATTTTAAAAATCTTAGGCAGCTGGCTGCGGAAAGATAGCTATCTAGGAATTTAAATATAGTATTAATTCGACCGCGATTCTCCAGAAATTCTCCGTCGGCGTGCCTTCCGATCAACGGTGATGTAGGAAGGGCTTCATTTAGTAAAATGATTTTATATCATAAGCCTTAAAACATATTCGACGGCGTGCCTTCCGATCATCGATGATATGAAAAGGACTTAATCCAGCAAAACGACTTGCTAGTCGTTTTAATAGAAAACTATAAAAAGAGAACAACACAAAAAAAGATCGGCCAACGAACGCGCGAACAAAAAATAAATGAAAAAAGAAGAAGAAGAAATCCAATCATCCCATGTACACAAATAGCGACACAAAAGAGACGGAAAATAACACAAAAAAAAATTTCTGCGCGTCCCACAAGCACCGCACTACTAATGCCATTGTTTAATTATAATGACCAATCACCCCATGCACTCGAACAGCGACATAAAAGAGACGGAAAATAACACGAAAAAACAGGACTGCGCGTCCCCACACTCAGCCTAAACTTTCCTCTAGACGATTATTCCTAAAATTTCCACCCTTTTTCCCGTGGCAAAGTTAAGCTCAACAAATCCCACGTGTCTAGCGCACACATCGCTGTCACACAACTTTTTCCCACACATGTCAGCATCACTTTACACACTCGCCCAGCCACGAGTGAACAGAGCAGTGTGGTGTGTGTATTCCGTCTCCGGTGAGGGAGGAAAAATTAATTTCAATTTTCATCCGTCAATCGAGTTCAATTTTAATTTTCATCCTGCTTTTTTTTCTCGCTTCTCCAGCTCGAAACTCTCTCCGGGGTCTGCACTTGATCTTTCAATCTAAATTAAAACAAAAGTCAATGGCTGAGTTAACTCACTGACAGATTGAACGTTTGAGGAATGTTTGTATGATTAAGAAGCGATTGAGCTCATGTAGGTCAGAATTAATTGGATGGCGATGGTGTGTTAGGTGAAAATTACCTAGCAACACTAATCGCGACTGCAAATTGGAAATCCGATATCCACACTTGCACACGTTGCACCGTCTTCTCAATTTTCCACAAATTGAAGCAATTAAGGTATAATGAATTTAATTGTTTGCTTCCGAATCTGAGGCAGGGGAAAATTGAACTTTTTTCGAAATTTTTTTAAAGCCCGTTTAAAAAAACTCTTCATTGACAAAAAAAAAAACGAAAATAGTGACCGACTTTTCCCATTGATCCCAACTACTCTCACATGTTGAACCATTTTTTTTCAGCTGGAACGAAAAAACAGAAGTACATTTCATAGAATTCCATTGTTCGGGAGTGAACGTGAATTCAGCATACTGTGCGTGTGCTGTGTGAACATTTTTATCGCTAAATTCCACGATGAATGGCCATTATGACGGTTGATTGTTATTGTATTAGCCCAGGTGGTAGTAACGTCGAAAACTGTGGAAATTTATGGAACTTTTCGGGGTGGTTCATTGTGACTAACCAACTGGTGGCTCGTTTTGGTTGTGAAGTGGGTTTGGATTTTTTTTTGCAGCAAAAAAATGTAGTGGTTGCATTCTGTTTGATTTTATACTACGTTTACATTGCGTTTTTGGTTTTTTTTTTGTTTGAGCAAAGAAACTTTTTTATTTGATTTGTTTGATACATTTTTGAAAATCAGTCATTTGATTGCATTCATTGATTTGAACTTGAAAATTTGTCCATCCATTCCTTATGTCCATAGAAGTCATTTTGCATTTTTGATTGGTCTTTTCAAAAATGAAAAATCTTAATGTTAAAAAATAGCAATATGCTCATATCTTTGCTCTTTTGTGTCATTCAACTTTAATAAGTCTGCTCTTATTCAAAATTTTAACAACACGCCTATCATTCAAAATTGCAAAAATACCACATATTTCCATTTTAAAAGTTATTCTTGATTTTTACAATGCATCTGTTCAAAGAAACTACACAAAAAATGCTTTTTTATGTTTTAAAATGAAATCTTGCAAATTTTTCATTCAATTTAGAGTGCCAAATAAACATCAAATAAAATAAAATTCTATTTTGAAATTCCGAAAAGCTCGATATAAATATCAATTTTTCAATTCAGTTTTATTGGTGAATAATCAAGAGTAAATAAGTTCTGTAGCAGTACATAACAGAGTTTTTTAGTTCCTTTCATCTGTGTGTTGCATAATAACCCATTTTGGAACATTTTTTTTTGTTGACAAAAGCACTCTCAAGAATAAGAATAGACCTATCAAAAAGCCCAATATAAAAATGCAAGAATCTCAGAACTCTGCTTTTTTGAAATGTTTGTCGTTATTTTATAAGTCCTTACTCATTTGAAGCAACTTCTTGAAATGAATTCATTCAAAATACCCAAGTAACAATCTACGTTTTAATTCACTCTGGAAGTATATTTCAAGAGTCGCTGGAAAGATTCAAGCAAAAAACCGCTTTATCCTGAAAGCAGCAATAAAGAAGAGTTAAAGCAGCATTAAGTGTAAATGGACTATTTTAGGAGGTTGTCGAGAGCGTATTTCAGGAGAGTTTTAGAGCCAAACAGTATTGCTGTTAATTTTTAACGGTTTCTCCAGATACTCCCAAGAGATCTTGTAGAACTTATTCCAAAGCTAATCAAATTTATAGCTTTATTGAAGATCTCTTTGTAGCCGCAATAAAACATATTTTAAACTTGTGTATTCGTGATTAGGATAAATTATATTTTATGAAGAAAATATGGGTGCAAGATTTATTTTATTAAATCCAACTTTTCTTTGAAACTTTACACGACAAATGGTTAACTTTATTCGGTGATAAGAATATAATGATTATATAAATAAGTGCTTGATTATCGATTCAATCATGATGAGAAAATCCATGCCATTAAAATTACACCTATCAATTTCTAGAGATACCTCGAAAAAGTAGACACCGAATACAATATTCTATCAGAATAACTCTCATTTTTTCATAAAATTGAAGCAAACTTTTCTTGTATAGCTGTAAACACCGTCATGGCGTCCATATAGGTCGCTATTTTTTCATTTAAACATGGCGAAATTCTTTAAATCTATTTGTTCTTACTGAAAGCTATTAGAAAAACATCTTTTCTGGAGATACTCTTGATCAAGAATAACGTTTCTTGAAAAGCTCTTGTTTAAGATTAAGCAAGGGGTTCTACGTTGACTGGCAGCAGTTTCAGCAAATGGTCGACAGCAACATCGACTATGATCAACATCCGGAAACTTCTGCCGATATTGATCGTTCGCTGGAGGTGATCCAGCAGGCTATCATCCAAGCAGAGGCTGCCAACGTTCGGGAGGTTCCTGTTAATTTTAAGGTAACTGATATTGACGTAGATACTAAACACTTGATTAGACTTAGGAATGTTTATAGGAGACAATATCAACGGACTGGGGACTATGACAAAAAGATTTCAGTGAACAATTTGAACAAAATCATACAAGACCGACTTGACAATATCAGAAATCAAGAATTTTCAAAACATGTAAGCCAGCTTGGGAATTATTCAAAACCATTTTGGAAACTTTCAAAAGTTCTTAAAAACAAACCAAAGCCTATTCCTCCTCTTATTGTTGAGGATTCTCCTTTGATTACATCCGAGGAAAAGGCAAATGCACTTGGGCTTCATTTTGTTAGTTCTCATAATCTTTGCGCTTCCATGACCAGCCGTAAAGAAACATCAGTTGCCAATAGTATTTCAACAATTAATAACTCTACCTTTGAATTTCCTGCAGATTCCCATGTTTCTGGAGAGGAAGTCAAAGTTGCAGTAAAACAAATGAAAAATATGAAAGCTCCTGGCTTTGATAACATTTTTAATCTGGTGTTGAAAAAACAGAGTGATCAGTTCTTTCAACATCTAGCCAATATTTTCAATAAATGTTTGCAACTTGGTTACTTCCCTACCAATTGGAAGCTGGGCAAAGTCATACCAATTTTGAAGCCTCAAAAAGATCCAACATCGCCAACAAGTTATCGTCCCATTAGTCTTTTGAGTAGTCTGTCCAAACTCTTTGAGAAGGTCATCTATTCAAGGCTTTTGGATTTTACCAACGATAATAATATAATTTTGAATGAGCAGTTTGGCTTCCGAAAGGGGCATAATACTGCTCATCAGCTTACGAGAGTAACTAAAATCATCAAGCAGAACAAGCTTGAGTCTAAATCAACTGCTATGGCTTTGTTGGATGTTGAAAAGGCTTTTGACAATGTTTGGCATGATGGTTTGATACATAAACTGTATTTATACGGTTTTCCAATGTATCTTATCAAAATTATCCAGCACTATCTTTCGGAGAGATCGTTCAAGGTTTTTCTGAATGGGATTGCTTCTGGATTATTCAACATTGATGCTGGGGTACCCCAAGGAAGTATTCTTGGCCCACTTCTGTACAATATTTTTACATCTGATTTGCCTACTCTTCCTGGTAATGGTGTGTTGTCACTTTTTGCTGATGACACTGCCGTTATTTATAAGGGTAAAATAACCAGATATTTAGTTGGCCGTCTTCAGAAGGGTCTTGACGTTCTTTCCGAATACTTTGGCGACTGGAAAATTCGCATTAATGCAGCCAAAACTCAAACCATCATTTTTCCACTTTCCAAATCGGCCAGATTTGCCCCAAAGGATGATGTTTTGATAAAAATGAATGATGTTTCGATACCCTGGTCAAAGGAAGTTGTCTACTTAGGTCTCATACTTGACTCGAAACTTTTGTTTCGGCATCATGTAGACAAAATATTGAACAAGTGCAGCATTCTCATCAGGTGCTTGTACCCTTTAATTAACAGAAAATCAAAGCTATCTTTGAAAAATAAGTTAGCAGTATACAAACAAATAATTTACCCCGTTATTGAGTATGCAGTACCTGTTTGGGAGTGTTGCGCTAGAACTCATAAATTGAAGCTCCAGCGTGTCCAAAACAAGGTACTCAAAATGGTTTTGAATGTTCCTGGCTGGACAAGATCAAGTGAGGTTCATGAATTAGCAGAAGTAAAAACGTTGGATCAGAAGATTCAAGAGAAATGTTTGAAATTCAGGGAAAAATGTGCTATATCTGAATACCCCTTGATTCAAGGATTGGTTTAGTTTATGGTATGTTTAAGTTAGTTTTAGGTTAGGTTATGTTTTCTTAACATTTTTTTTTTCCTCATTGTACCTAGTGTTACAAAAATGATAAATCATATACTTTTAAAGTTATGAAAATGAACAGTGTTTAAATCACGAAAAGCAAACTAAAGCTGAAGAGCCACAGCTGACCACTTATTATGTAAACCAAATGTAATTATTATAAGAAAGATTCAATAAAGTATATTTAATTCAAAAAAAAAAAAAAAATTCAAGGGGTTCTAGACTGAAGTGAGCTTTGATATAGTTTTAATCTAGAGTAAAATGCACAATACTGCGACCGTAGCGCATGCAAGTTTTAGCCCACTGGAGATAGATCCAAAAAACATGTGTTGACACATTTTCGTGAATTACGAATAGCGAGTTTTCGTCATATTTGAATAAAACTAGGGTTACGTTCAATTCACCGTTTTTATTTATTAATATTTATTTACAACAACTGAAAAGAATACTTGTCACTTTTTTTCACTTGATGATTCGGAACCGTCTTCCAATTTTCATGCCGGAAGCTCAGAAAGAAGCACAACACTAACTTGTTTGATCACCTCACGAATTTAAATTTGACACAATTTAATCACATCACAATTAAGAAAGCAGTTTAATCTTTTTGCTCAACAAATTAAATAAAAGAGCTTGCCCGGCACATTGGAAACGTCCGATCTTCTTGCTGCTAAAAGTAGACTGAGTTTGACATTTGAAAAGTCAAGACAAAAAGATTTCGAATAAAGCTTTCCCTAAACAACTTGGATTTAATACTGATTTGGTGAAGTCAATTTGTTCTGGGAATATCTTCTTCAAGATAACTGTAAGTAAATTAAAAATAGATCAATAAAACTTTGCTCCATGTTCTTCAAGAACTTTTCAAGATTTTTCCAAGATATTTCCAGAACAGTATTTTGCTAAGCCCAAAAAGACTTAATAAAAACTTTTATAAAAGCAAGAAGCTTTTTTCAAATGTTTTATAAAAACTGATAAAACTTAGGAGCATTTGGATTGTTACTTGGGTAACTCTTTTAAGGACACTTAAACCGTTCGCCCAAAAAAAAAAATTTAGATGTAGCAAGTTTCAAAGTATAAGAACTGACAATCAGATTTTTATAAAAATACTTAAAAAATTTAACTTACAACATTGATATTAAATGACGTTTTGTATTATATTTCACAACATAAGAGGATTCAGTGCAAACTACTAAAATTAAAAATATGTCCATAATTTCCAGTGCTGAAAATATTCACAAATTACGTATTTTTCTTGTATTTTGAAAATATAATGTTTCTCGAAAAAATACTCAAGATTATTGTTATTGCCCATATATCAAATGATCGGAACTTTTCATACATTTCGAATGTAACAATTTTTTTTTGAAATACTAAAAATGTTCACGAAACTACATGTTTTTGAAAAAATACACTCAAAATTTCAGTTTTTGACAATATGGATATCAAACGATTGGCATTTTTTCATTTATTTCGAAAGTTGTAACACAATTTTTTGAAAATTCTCAAATTTTTCACATAAGTACGTATTTTCGAAAAAAATGATCAAAATTTAAGTTTTTCACAATATGGGTAAGAATTGATCAAGATATTTTAATAAATTTTGAAAGCTATAACATTTTTATAAACTACGTATTTTCTGAAAAAAAAATCTAAATTTCATATGTGTGGTTATGTTACGGTTATGTGTGGTGAGTCATCCAAAACCTCATTTACGCAAATAAACCGACGTTTTACTTCCTCATCCGATAAAAGGCCAGGAGGATAAGGCGGGAATCGAACCCGCGCCCCATAGCAACTTTGGGATCGGCAGCCGAAGCCGCTAACCACCGCGCCACGAGGCCCTCACGAATATACCGTAATCCGGGGCGAATCGGGACTTCAGTCTGAATAGGGACAGCAGTTTTTAGAGCACTTAAAGCTTTTAAATTTGGAAATGTATGTACACATTTTGTTGGTCTGAGTCTGTTCTAACCGAAACCAACCAGGAAAATCAAAATATTGTGCTCCAACATGGTTAAAACTGCTGTCCCAATTCGCCCCATGTGTCCCGATTGACCCCAGTTTACGGTACGTAGTTTTGTGAAAATTCGGAGTGTTTTAAAAAAAAAAGTTGTTATTACATTTGAAATGCATGAAAAAATTCCAATCATTTGATACCTTTATTGTGAAAAACTGAAAATTTGAGTATTTTTACAAAAATAAGTCGTTTTTTGAAAATATTGAGCGTTCTCAAAAAATGTTGATATTGCATTCCAAATGCATGAAAAATTCTCGAATTGCAAAAAACTGAAATTTTGAGTATTTTTCGGAAATACGTAGTTTTGTTAAAATGTTGAGTATTTTCAAAAAATGTTTTTATTACATTCCAAATGTATGAAAAAATCTCAATCATTTGTTACCAATATTGCAAAAAACTGAAATTTTGTTTTTTTTTCGAAAATACATAGTTTTGTCAAAAATTTTCAGTATTTTCTAAAAAAAGTATGACATTTGAAATGTATGAAAAAAAACAAGATCATTTGATACCCATATTGCAATAACAAATATTTTGAGGTTTTTTTGAGTAAAAAATTGCATTTTTCAAAATACAGGATAAAATATGTGCAATCGATAGCTGACATCATCCCGATTCCAAAATACTTTAATTTTTTGATGTTTGCATGATTTTTCATTCGATTATAGCCAATGTCTCCCATATAGCCAAAATCCTATAAGCTCTGTGCTTCAGTTACGCACGCCTCGGTTATGCATCCCCCATATGCGGTGCTAAACCGAGGCATGACTGTACCTATAATGTTCAAACCGGTTAGTGCGGAATTCTTCAAGTTTGGTTTTTGGATCTAAATATGGTTGGGCTTTTGCTTTATTTTTGTTAAAAATGGAAACAATAATTAAAACTAATTTCAACATTGATGAAATTGCTTAAAATCTGAACGTCCCATTGTTTCAACTAATCCCCCACGTGAGACATTTGTCTGAACAATTATTTACTCTAAGAATTCTGGCACTTCTTCCTCAAATTCCACTACAATTCCCAAATCCAAACAAAACTTCTAATCCCTATCCCTCAAACTGACAGACATATCGGATAACCCTAGCCAGGCCAGCTCGAGAAAACGCGTCCCAATGTTTGCCCAAAGAAGAAAAAATGACGACTCCGACGACGCCATCAATTGCCGAAACCCCCGTGTTCCCCCGAGAATCCACCCCGGGAGCATCAGCTGGCCAAGTTTATTTGTTTTCACTTGGCTCCTCCTTGCGTCTAATTCGACTCTTTGGCTGACTTTGGCAGACTCTCGCTTCAGGCCATGACGCTCGCGTTGGTAAACAAAACCTAGCACTCAATCAACGACGCCCCGTCACGGGCCACGTCCTGGCCGTTCGCTTCCGGAAGTCCTCGAAATGCTGCGAGGAAGATTTTTGCTCGGAAATGTCCCGTTACTGGTGTGGATGTCTGTTCAGATTAATTCCACTATTGACACGCCGCTTTTACCGGGGGGCCCATCTTGTTCCGTCATAAATTGGGATCATTTTTCTGACCCTTGTGACCCCACTCCACTCTGGTAGTTACGGCTGGAAGACAAAGGGATTAACCCTTTCGAGGACTGCTGCTTGAAATCATTACGCGGAACTTGAAAAAATTTCACGCAGAACAGCTCTCAACGAGAGTGCACGCACACTACCAAATACGAATCAGTTGAGAGAGGAGAGCGAAAAATGAATGCTCGCGACGAACGGTAGACGCGTCGCTGTTGGCGCAACGGTTGCGACACAAAGCAAAATGAAAATCAAGCAAGCGCAGCAATGTGGGCTGGTCGAAAGTTGCTGAGCCAAAGATTTTGGGTACAAATCTCGTCCAAAAATGTAGTTTTAACGTTACAGAAGGCTTAGAAACTTTTTTTTAAAGACTCTAGAAAGTATCTGGAACTTGGAGGGTCAACTTCAACCCAACACAGACAGTGTGGGAAAGTGAAAAATCGGCTTAATTGTAGATGATCCGTTTCCTTCCGATAGCAGCAGCCATATTCAAAGCTGTTTTTGCCTCTGCTTCCACCATCTTCCCGAAGAGGCAAAACCCAGCTCTTTCCAAAGTATCGAATAACTTTCAATCATTTATTCAGTTCTAATTGATTACAGTTTTCTCGTTTTGGGTTTGGTCCGTTGTGAAACTTGGACGGGAAAGGATTGATGCCCGGCCATGATCAATGATGAATGTGCATCCACATTGGACAAATAGAGCCAACCAGTTGAAGTCGGCTGCCAGATGAAGACCGAAGGGCCAACCGGCTGTTTGCCCAACTATTCTCTGTCTTGATTGATTAAATTGATCTTCGGACCAAGCTGCATGATGATGGAGAATGACGAGAAAGAGTTTTGCTCTGGAGCCGAACGTGATAATTGAAAGAGCTCGGTAAATTGAATTCTGAGCAGCTTTGTCGGCTAGTGTGAGTGAGCGTCGTGTTTTGAAAACTGACAGCTGTGGGAGTCGTCTGACAGAAGTAATTGGCAATTTGGATCAAAATTTCAACCGGTCGAAGCGAATCGGAGCCGGTTGAAAGTTTGTGTGAGTTGTCCCAATGGATGGATTAGGAAAATTGCAAAATGCAACACTCTTTGATTGATGTCAATTTGAGTTGTACGACTGTGACGGGAATTGAACCTGAGATCATTTCTTATTATTTATAAGAAGAGCACAATTAGTAATTTTAAATAAAAAATATGCAGTTCCACTTTTTCAAACTGTAAAACACATTGATCAATTCAGTGGCTTCCACTAAAAGCCCCTCTAGATTATTCAAGCATTATGGGATCCAACGTTGAACAGCACCCGAGATTGTAAATCACGTTAGTCTACGTCAGATTTACGTAAATTCACACAGCAAACTCACTCACATCGGCTGATAGTCCCGCTCCAATCGCACTAATTGGTGCTTCCACTCTCACCCACACAAACAAACAAGCAGAGCCGACCAAGAACCGACAATCTCATCGAAAATTAAAAGCAATTTCAATCAATTTCCGTCCGCGTTAATCACGCGCTTAATTCCCCCGGAACGGAAATGTGACACATGGCCAGATCGACTCCGCAAAAGGGACCGGACCGGATTTGGGATTTGGCAGGAGAGGGTACAGCCCGTTGAGCGAAGCGGAGATCATGATTCAGCGATGGACCGCAACTCTCGAAGGGCTGTGGGATACCGTAGGTCGAACGGCAAAGGGGCTGTTATTTATAAAAATTCCCAAGGTTCTTGGTTCTTTAGTCATTATTGTTTTAAGACCAATACTACACTGAGCTTTTTGTTGACTTGAGCCCGTTTCAAATATTAGTTTTGAATTTCAATTTCTTATTCTATTTCTATTTGAAGCTGTTTCCCAGCAAACCGAGGTCCAATCTTCAACGTTTCTTAGATAAATTTACAGGAAATTTTGAGAACTTAAAAAAATCATCAGACTTGTGCATCCATAGTTACTATTGCAAAAAAAAAGTAAAAATTGCAAAAAAAATCCCCAAAAATCAAACTTTATAAAATTTCAGTTAACAGTAATTCTTCCATGGCTGAGCGAATTTTCAGATAATTTCAATTGTGTAATTTATGATCTGGATGACACTTTGTGTGTACTTTTTCTAATAATTTCGCATCATTAGTTCGTCCATACAAGTTTTCATACAATTATGGTCCTTGAGCTATTTTACGACTATTAACCAAATTAGCATTTTTTAGCATTTAGCATTTTGGAGGACGCCCCACCACCGGAAGGCTCCACAACGCTTATCCCACTGTTTGGTGTGGTTGTGTTAGACCCTCATCCGGAACAATAATCCAATACGGGAGATACCATGTCTTCATCTTTTGATAAGTGTGTGATACAACCCAGGGTATAAGGGGGTCCTGGCCGGGTCCAAGCTATCCTCAGGAATGGGGAGGATCGTTAGTAAACACCTATCTAAAGTGCGCAAGGACCCCTACGTCACCTTAGTGGTATAGATGTTTGTAGGGAGGTTTTGGACTCAATGTTAGTAGGAGAGGTAGAACCCTAGGATACACCTCGAAAGGCATTGCGGGTTGGTTGTAACAGTATTCCAAATTCCAATTTTTGCTCACCAAGTCGTCATGGCCTAGTGGTTAGCATTTTTTCTTACCAATCCAAAGGACGGGGGATCGAACCCCGCCTCGGGTGACTTTTTCGTTCATATTCATCATTTCAAATTTCTGTGTTCTTAACTTTTCTCGTTGGGAGCAGATGGGAATCGAACCCAGAACCATTCGCTTACAAAGCAAACACCGTAACCAGTCAGCCACGGCCGCTCCTCATTTTACGACTATTAACCAAATATGAGCAAAATCGTTCAAATTTTATTCATTATTACTCGAAGGTGATTTTTTTATGGGAAAAAATCTAATAAAGTGTATGCTGACCCAATTTTCGATGTAAAGTATCGCAACAACTTAGTTGCGTTAACATTTTTGTTTTCGACAAATCTAACATTTTCTTGAAAACTAACTCTTTGCAGAGCAATTCCAGCTCAAATCAGGATTTTTTCTGGTACTTTTGTACCCGACCCTCTCCGATTTCAATGAAACTTTGTAGACATGTTATCCTAGGCCTATATAAGCCATTTTTATGTATATGGAGCCAATAGTACTCGAAAATAACATTTGAGAAGGGCGTAAGGCACTTAAATATGTTTGTATTTTGTAATTTAAAAATTACTGTATCTCGAAGTCGTTGCGTCGTATCAAAAAGTGGTCAAAGACAAACTTGTAGGAAATTGAACGGGCGTTCTGAAAAAAATACACTGAAACAAAAATACATGCCACATCTATGAATTTTTTGATGTTTAAGTCTAAAACTTAAATTTTAAGGTGATGTCACGATTTTTTTTCGTTCAAAATTTTTGAGGAAATAGCCTAAAGACTGGTGAAACATGCAGGATGGTATGTCTCTCCTAAAAGAATACAAAAATCATTTACTAAAACTATTTTTTTGAAAAGTGGTCTAAACGTCAAAATTTTTGAAAACCGGTAGTAGGAATCAATTTTCCAGACAATTTTACATAAAGTCTCCATATTGACCATTTTCCTATATCCAATCCTTGCGAATATACAGCGGTTTTAAAAATGAAAATGCTGAAAAAACGGGTTTTTTGGTGGTTTTGGCAATTTCTAAATGACAGACTTGGTTTTTCAGTCTCGTAAATATTTTTACCGGGAAGCTCTTCCAATTTTCCATAAGTTTGCCTCTGACAGCTTTTTGATTTATATCGTTTTTATATTTACGTATGCAAATTTACTGTCCTGGTTTCTACCACACTGAAGAAAATATTCTGTTTTCAGTTATAAGCAATGTAATTAAGCTTGTATTTGTAAGCCCTTACATCCAATTGAAATGCTGTCAAACTTATGGGAAATTGGACGAGCTTTCCGTTATAAATATTTACGAGACTGAAAAACCAAGTCTGTCATATACAAATTGCCAAAAACCACCAAAAAACTAGTTTTTTCAACATTTTCATTTTTAAAACCGCTGTATCTTCCCAAGGATTGGACATAGGACAATGGTCAATATGGAGACTTTTATGTAAAATTGTCTGGAGAATCGATTCCTACTACCGGTTTTCAAAAATTTTGACGTTTAGACCACTTTTCTAAAAAACAGTTTTAGTAAATGATTTTTGTATTTTTTTAGGAGAGACATACCATCCTGCATTTTTCGTCAGTCTTTTGGTTATATTTTAGGCTATTTCCTCAAAAATTTTGAACGAAAAAAAATCGTGACATCACCTTTAAATTTAAGTTTTAGACTTAAAAATCAAAAAATTTCATAGATGTGGCGTGTATTTTTGTTTCAGTGTATTTTTTTCAGAAAGCCCATCCAATTTCCTACAAGTTTGTTTTTGACCACTTTTTGATACGACAAAACGACTTCGAGATACAGTAATTTTTAAATTACAAAATACAAAAATATTTAAATACCTTACGCCATTCTCAAATGTTATTTTCGAGTACTATTGGCTCCATATACACAAAAATAACTTATATAGGCCTAGGATAACATGTCTAAAAAGTTTCATTGAAATCGGAGAGGGTCGGGTACAAAAGTACCAGAAAAAATCCTGATTTGAGCTGGTATTGCTCTGCATTAGCCTAATTTGTTGATGATTTGAAATAACTAAAAAAAAAAAACAAATGGTGCTTGTGGAGCAGGGGGTCACTTTTTTCTTGGCTCCCTACTGTCCATACAAAAAGTCATTTAAAATATTTGAAAATCTTTCTCTTTAGAATGGATTTTCCGAGCGATTTGATGTCTTCGAAAAAGTTGTGGGTATTGCCCAGGACTTCTCAGAAATAATGGCAAAACTGAAAAGTAATTAAGCATTTTTTTAATTAGATTTTTCATAAAAAAACACTGCACAAAATAATCAATTATAAAAATTCTAATTTTTTAAAGTTTTAAAAGACAAAAATTTGCCATCTTTTGAGCAATTGGATGAAATTAATTTGACAATGCTGCCAATTTTTCGAAAATAGTTATTTTTGAAAAAAATAATTATTATTTTTAGATTAAACATACACCATATTCAGCTAATACCCAAATGAAAATTATGAGAATAAAATGGTTTATAAATTATTTCACTTGATTCACAAAAGTTAAAATTTATGATGTATATGACCCCGTGAAAAAATGTTTTTGACTAATTAAATTTTCCATTTCAATAACTTCTGGAGTTGCTTGGATAGCCACACTGTTTATAATATGTTTTTTTTTTTTTATAAAAGTATGCGAAATACTTTATTTTAGCCACATGACTCATCATGAGAAAACAAACACATTCAATTTCAAAATGAAGTATGAACCAGGGTTGCCAGATTGCCAGATAAATCTGAAAATTCCAGACTTTTCAACTGTCAGCCAGATTAAAGATCAATCATTATCGTAGCCATATTTTGGCAGATTTTTCATTTTCTGTCAATTTTTAACAACCTCTGATAAAATGGACGGTTTTATCAAGAATCGACAAATTTAAAAGGAAATTTTTACTTAAGGGGTTACATACATGTCAAAAATCTCAAAATTTTATATTACAGAAAACTTATTGAATCCACTAAAAAGATGATTATCAATCACGCCTGAAAGTTTCATTAAAATATAACATGATTAAACTGAGTTGGAGACGATTTAAGCTCAACATTTTGCCGTGCGAAAAGCGGACTATCAAACTTTCTGTGCGATTTTCTCGAAACACAGAGTTGATTTACGGGTGCCACGATATGTCAAGATGTGATGGACCGAATTGGCTGAAATTCGGGGTGCATGACGAAGCCCGATTTTGAAATTTTACTTTTTAAATTTAATTACAAAAATCAAAAACTGACGATTTTTTATATTAAAAACACAAAAATATTTTTATCTTTTTTTAAAATAAGTTTTTTGAAAATCGGCCTTCGTCATGCACACAGGACTGGTTTATCGAGTCTTCACCAAAATTTTGAGCCGATTTGGTCAACGCAGCGTTGATATATATATATCTAAATATCTATATCTCGGCAATGATACAAACAAATGTCTTCTAGTTTGTTTTGATAATAGGTAAAAATGTATATTTTAATGCCCTGAAAACAGATGTTCATTAAAATTAAGTGTGTGCTCATACCAATCTAGGACTTTTTTGTCGATTTACATGTATGTAACCCCTTAAATGAAAATAAAAAATATTTTTTTTTGAGGCCAAAAAATCAATAAAAACATCAGAATTCTACTTTTTTTAGAATTAATTAATCTCCTCTCTCCATTAAGAAATTTTTAATTGAAAGATTTTCGTTTGCCACATATTTCCAGATTTCTGATATCAGGCTTGATCGAATGGTTACGCTGTCCGCCTTGTAAGCGGATGATCATGGGTTCGATTTCCATCTGCTCCAACCTTCCATAGGATGGGAAAGTAACACGTCCATCCCGGCCTTGGTTGTTATTAGGCCGTTAAATCAATTCAGGTGTGGGAGTTGTCTCCCTGCTATAAAGACAAACAACACACCAAACCAAGCCTGCTCCAGTGGACTCGCTGGCGGCGGTTGGACCCGCAATCCAAAGGTCGTCTGTTCGAGCCCTGGGGTGTATGGTTCCTTGGTGTAGAAAAAGGTTTGGGTACTCTCCCCATTCAAGCCTTCGGACTCTTAGGTTCGAGCAAAATCTTAAGCTGAGAAATCCTACAACGATCCCAATGATCTTACGCTACAAATTCATCTCAAGGAAAGCGTTCCTAGCAGCATTGTTTGAGAAATTTATCTAATTAGCTGGAAATCAAACCGTTTGTTTGATTTCTACAAACTAACCCTCTCAACTAAATCAACGAGAAAGTTTTCTCCAGAAAACACAATAGAGGAGAGCAGAAAAGCTTCCCCAAAGCTTGACGAAGATCCAAATTGACTGTTTTTGGCACTCCCACACACTCCACTGCTTGGCTGGTTGACTGGCTGGCGTGAAAACTTGCCAAGAATGGCTCCTGGCGGCCAGAGTAAACTAACTATTCCTCCGCAAAAATGAATGATTACTGTTTGCCAAACTCCTCGCCACGGAAAAACTTTCAATCTCGACTCTGGCAGCGCTCCTCATATAAAGTTGTTTGCGTGCCAGTGTCAGTGTGTTGGATCAAATTTTCGCAATTTTTCCTTCTTATCATCAGGGTGTGTGTGTGTGTTTTCTGTGTGCAACCCTTTGGGCGATCTGGGGACCTAAAACCCCTGACACAGACCCACACACATGTACACGAAAAGAAGAACTTCAGCCACCCCTTAATCAATCGATTCAACCAAGGAGAGGGGGTGGTAAAGAGGAGGGGGTGGGTGGATTTGGCGGGAACGGATTTATCGTAGTCGATAAATCATCCCCCAATCCGGTGAGATTTTTTTATGCTCTCTCTCGCTCTGTTCACAAACACCAACACTGCGAAAGAGCCGCTCTGTGATTGATTCTCGGTGATTTCTGTGTGTGTGTGTGTGTCGAGGTGGTGGTATTTATTTTGGGAAACCGATTGCTTTTCAAAGTGAGTGTGTGTGCTGATGCTGATGTGGTTTTTAAATTTAATATTTTTACGCAAACGGTCGGTGGTTAAAGTTTATTGAGAAGAACCACAAAGTGGTGTTGTGAAATTCATTAAATGCTTCAGCAAACAACATAATTGGAAAATGGCCTCGAAAATCTCATACAAATGGTGTTATTTGGAATTGCAAAAAATGTTAAATGCAACTCATCATCATTTTGCCACTTGCTGAATAAACTACTATTCAGAACAGATTATAAAACAATGTGTGATAATTCCTCTGAAAAGATGCAAAATTATCATTTTTGCCTTTCTTACTAAAGAAAGGTATAGGTTTTACTTTATGGCTGGACGTCATTTTCATGTTCGTAATTATGACGATTCAGCATGAATCTTAATCGGAAAAATCGCCAAAAAATCACACTTCATCGATTTTCGACGCTTCGTCGCCAAGTCGACAAGTTGTCAAGTTGAGCTTCGAATACTGGCGCAAGAATGCTGGCGCATATATTTTGTGGCTCGAGATATACTCGTTTGTAGTAGCTTGTCTACCGATGTTTCCTACAACATGTAAGATATCGTAGCTTTTCGGTTTCTTTTGCTATGTCCGTTTTTGCATAACTGTTAAATGTTTATGCAAAAACTTTTGTGACATAGGACATTCATCCGGCTACAAACAATTTGTTTCTCATGTGCTCATAAAATCACCTTTAAGTAGGCTTCATTTTGTCCTGATTTCGTATGTTTATTTAACAGAGTTCATTGGATTCCAATAGGAGCTTTCGAAGCTTCTATGCTTTATATCGTTTTCAAAGTTTTCAATGCTCGCGACGCCAATGGCTATCTACCTAAGGTATCGCGATTGCGTGTGTAGTGGTGCGGTTGTAAAAATAGCCAACTCTGACCGTCTCACTTTCGTAGGAGCTGAATGGCAAGCTTCCCTGCACTGTGCGGCATACGCGGTTTACCTGTACCTCGGTTTAACTTTGCGCCTGCTTTGTTCGGTTTAAGGGCTCGTACCGAACCTAGAAAACCAAAACCGCGGTGTGCGTTGTCACTGGTGAATGGGTAGTTTCATATGCTCACGTTTGTCATAAACGCTTGTTTGATTAAGATTATGTGCGATTAAAAATATTATTTTGGTAAAAATTGCTTTTTCAATTTCTTTTGGAAAATACATCATCAATAATAACTGAGCAATTATCTACCAAAACCGGGAATGGATTTTATTTGTATTTTTTTATTTGGCTCAAACTTTGTGGGGGCCTTCCCTATGACCAAATAAGCTATTTAGCGTCATTGGTTCACCCATACAAGTCTCCATACAATTTTGGCTGCTGTCCATACAAAAATGGTATGTAAATATTCAAACAGCTGTAACTTTTGAGTGAATTTTCTGATCGATTTGGTGTCTTGGGCAAAGTTGTAGGTATTGTTGAGGACTATTGAGAAAAAAATAGGTACACGGAAAAAAAATTGCAGATTTTTTAATCAACTTTTTTTTCACAAAAATTCAATTTCCCAAAATACGTATTTTTTGATTTTCGATATTTTTCGATTTGTTTTAGGGGACAAAAATCCGCAACTTTTAAGCCATAGAGAAACATGATCAAAAAATCTGCCGCTGAGTTATGATTTTTTGAAAAAATAGTGATTTTTGGAAAAAAATGAAATTTCATGCACAAATTTGACGTTATGCACAAATTTGACGTTATTTTTTAATGCAAAATTGAATTTACAATCGAAAAAAACTACACAGATTTTTTGATAAAAGGCTCTGTTTTCAAGATATAGCCATCGAAAGTTTGATTTTAGCGAAATATTTGCTGTTTTTCGATTTTTAAAAATAGTGACCATAAGTGACTATTTCTACAAATACATTTTTTGAAAAATTCAGAAAATTTGCTATAAAATTGTCTAAGAGACATTGAAGATTGAACCTATGGTTGCTGAGATACAGCGGCTTAAAGAAGAAGAAACATGAAAATTGAATTTTTTTAAGTCTCACCCAAACAACCCACCATTTTCTAATATCGATATCTCAGCAACTAATGGTCCGATTTTCAATGTTAAACATGGAACATTCGTAAAATTTTCCGATCTTTTCGAAAAAAATATTTTGAAGATTTTTAATTCAATACTAACATTTTAAATGGGCGTAATATTCAATTATTGGCCTTTTAAAATGCTAGTCTTGATTTAAAAAAATTCAAAATATTTTTTTTCGAAAAGATCGGAAAGTTTAGTTGCTGAGATATCGATATTAGAAAATGGTGGGTTGTTTTGGTGAGACTTAGAAAACTTCAATTTTCGTGTTTCTTTTTCTTAAATCGCCTGTATCCCAGCAACCCGAGGTCAAATCTTCAATATCTCTTAGACAATTTTATAGCAAATTTTCTATCTTGAAAACGGAAAAATCTGTAAAGTACTTTTCGATTGGAAATTCAATATTGCATTAAAAAATAACGTCAAATTTGTTTTTGCATGAAATTTCGCTTTTTTTTCCAAAAATCACTATTTTTTCAAAAAATCATAACTCGGCGGTAGATTTTTTGACCATGCTTCTCTGTGGCTCAAAAGTTGCGGAGTTTTGTCCCCTAAAACATATAAAAAAATCACGAAAATCTAAAATACGTATTTTGGGAAATTGAGTTTTATGTGAAAAAAAAAACGTTCATTAAAAAATCTGCTAATTTTTTTTTCCGTGTACCTATTTTTTTCTCAATAGTCCTCAACAATACCTACAACTTTGCCCAAGACACCAAATTGATCAGAAAATTCACTCAAAAGTTACAGCTGTTTGAATATTTACATACCATTTTTGTATGTACAGCAGCCAAAATTGTATGGAGACTTGTATGGGTGAACCAATGACACAAAATAGCTTATTTGGTCATAGGGAAGGCCCCCACAAAGTTTGAGCCAAATCAGAAAATACAAAAAAATAAAAATGGTCGTAATCGGCCGATTTAGTAGAGAGTTGCTCAACTGGCTTTCATCCTAAGATTTTTTGTATTATGCCCCTTTCTTTTGTGCTGACGTTATAAATAAACAATGTTGATGTTATGAATTGATATATTCTTTAGTAAAAAAGGCTCTATCTCACCCCTGGTGGCATTAAATCGAGGTTTTGAAAGTTTAAATAAAATTGCATTGAAAAAGACATTTTCCAACCAATTTCTTTTCTTAACCAATATACAAAAATTGAAATGAACTCATCAATTTGCAATCATTCCTTAAATAAGTTCTATGATGACTTCTCTTCATTTCCTCCTCCGAATTCAAAGTCATTTCCGGAGCCAAAAAAATAACGTACTTTTGCGTTACTTTCTTGGCTCCGCTTCGTTTTCCTTTCTCCCATTCAGTCAAACCGTTAATTTACACTAATCTTAATTGACTCGTGTAATTATTCTTCCTTAGCCACTTCCAACAACCAGTCCAGCCGAACGGGCGCGCCCCGGCAACGTGTAACAGGCACGTGGACTACCGTGGCAGCTTCCACCTTCGAGAAGGTTTTTTTTCCCCTACTTCCGAAACAACCCATAAAGGGGTGAGGTGGGACGATCTAATTATGATTATGTGTGTTCTTTCGAGGTTTGCCAGGTTGTTACTGTGTGTGGTCGGTGCCACAGTGATTGAAATAAGGAAAAATACCTTATTTTTTATTTGAAGGATCCACTTTAACCATGAAAAAGCTTGGTATTTTGACAAAAAATCGTTTTTATGCCCAAATCATCAAATTTCACCCACTGTGGCCCACCCAACAGTGGGCGAAATTAAGTTTCGGAATGAATTTTACATGCGTACCTGAGCCGGTTTCGCTATATCCTACTTCTTACTAGTTGGTGGACCAGCAAGACGATGAATTGTCTTGATCTACTCTCATCGCTTTTTGTGCATGGTTCTCCAAGGATTCCTGGGAGGAATTCGCGGCCAGAGAGTGGAACGATATTTATGTGGTCATAACCACTGGGTAATGTCATGAATAATTTAGTTATCATTCTCATTTGGGGAATAAAACAGTTTTGTTATGCTGTAATTTTGGTAGGAAAGTAAGAAAAAATGTTTCTTATTTTTCATCATTTCATTAGGATTGTACTTCAGGTTTTTAAGACAAGCAGTACTTTCGCACACTTCACCTAATGATCACTTTAGATTTTTCCCTTTCAAAAAGTGCACTTTTCTTCAAACTCTTCTCAACCAAGGAAAAGTGAAAATTTTCGGTGACAGCAACATGCTCTCATCATTTACCACCCCCACCTCTTTTCACCGTACAAGTTGAGAGCTTGAAACGACGACACGTCATGCTGCGTGAGACAAAAGTCACACAGAAAACCCCCTTAGAAGTCGTCGACTTTGGACGGAGGAACAATGAGGTTCACAAATAAAAATGAAAGGATTTAACAAGCCTTGTCACGGGGTGGGAAAATGAGTCGTTATCTGTGTGAGAGATGTGTCGGAGTAACAACAAAACGTTTAATTTTTGAAGGTTGAATATTACCTCTTTTTCAATGCACTTTAATTCAACTTATATGGAATATACAAAATTACAAATAAAAAGATGCAATTTTTTTAGCCACATTTTCCAGTGTAATATTATCATGTTTTTTTAAACTGTGTAGCATAGTGACATTTGTCATGAATTCGAAGTAAAATTAAACTTTATAATATTGATGTCGTTGATGCGGGTGAAAATAACATCCAGATTCAAAACGGAATACGGAATATCTGTCATTGCTAAACGATAAACTTCAATGAAACTGATTTCCATATTTTCTACAGTTTTCCACTAACAAAGTTATAAAACTTGATAATATGACAACCCTGTTTAAAAAATAGTCCACTAAGTATGTATTTAGTATTTTCAGAATGTTTTTAAGGCTTATTTGTGTAATTTGTAGTCAAGGAGTTTTAATACTTGTTCAGACCTTTACTTTCAACAAAAAATGAGTCAAGAAAAAACATTGTAAAAAAATGTATGACAGTCTTGCCATAAGTTCATTGATTAAATTACTATTAGAGTTACGTAATGCTATCTGGCAAAGCGTGTTGTCTTTTGCTTTATTTCTTTGAAAATATTGTATAAAATTGGACTTTTTTGTCATTTTTCCCATCATCACGTTAAAAAATAAAATATTAATAAACGAAATTATAATTTCAGATTATTTTTTTTTGTTTTTGAGATCATCACAAGGTTAAATGAATTTACACTATTTTGCGGTTAGCATAAAATTTGTAAATTTCAGTAAAATTTTGAAAAATTTAAAAATTTCTTGAATTAATACCGTAAACCAGGGTCACTTTGAGAGGTTTGAGATTTTTCCGCAAAATGAAAAGTGGTAGAGAAGTGTTCAAATTACTTCAAGAAGAAGATTTCATAATATTTCGAAAAGTTTGTTCAAAAAGTTAGTTTAACTATAATAAAGAAATTTTTTGAGGAATAGCACTTTTTTCATATTCTCAAAGTGTCATGTTTTTTTTTCAATGAAAATGAGTTCGAATTAGGAATGCGGATATCCGCATATCCAGATATGTGAATATCCGGAAAATGATCCGTGCGGATATCATTCAATCTGAAGCGTAACAGCATTTGAAAATTACCCTCGCCGATCCTGCTCAAATTTTGCAGGGCTGTTGATACTATCAAAACATGCTAGAATCCCGAATTTCGTTCAAATCGGACCACCCCCCAATTTTGGTAACTCCCCAAAAAATCGACTTTTTGGCAATTTTTGAGCGAAACCTCTATTTTCAAACGGCGATAGCTCAGGAATCACAAATCTTAGAAGGTCGGTCTTAAGCTCAATTTTGAAGGAAATTGGACGTAGAATCAATTTCCGTAATCAAAATTTCGATTAGGATGTAGGTAAGAAAACGCAATTGACCTCACCAGCGCATTCCCCTGCCAATTTTACATAAAAATCACTTATTGGTAGAAAGGAATATGTTTCGTTCCAGAGATATCGAATTTTAAGGTTTTGAGAATTTGAGATTACCTAAATCAGCTTCATTCGCCGCATCTGCTAGAAGTACACTGCGCTGATAATGTTTTTTCGAATTCTCTTGGCAGTTTTTCATTAGAAGAAGATAAAATTGGTTTCCAAATAATTTTTTTTAATGTGTTTTTGAAACACATTTCGAAAAAAAAATCAACAAATTTATAGGCATATTTAAAATTTCGTATAAAATTTCATAAAAAAGTGAAAACTTTTTATTCTAGCTTTGAATTTAGTTTGAAATGCAATATTAATCGAAACTATTTTAAAAGAACAATTGTCACAATTCTGACTTTTCAAAATATTACCTAATTTAGTTTAAAAGCATAAAAACTTAGTAAATTAAATAAAATGATTTTTTTAACTACAGCAGCAAACTAAGTGATGACACACTAGACGTAAACAAATTTAAAAGCACTTTAAATCATGACTAAACAAACTATTACTATCAAAGTCATCCCTGAATTCAAAATAAGAATTATCAAAGCAATTATTTGTTCAAACACAATTGAACAAACTTTTTTCCGGAAATATTATTTAACCTGACCAGTTGTTTAATATTCACAAAATAAATTGAAATTCTATCAATGTCACCCTGGTTTACGGTAATTAAAAATTACAAAATACAACAAATGTTTCATCCACAAAGCCTTTTTATGTAAATCATGGTAGTTTTTAATAGAAAGGCGTGATATAGCGTTTTAAAAAAAATAAACATGCTTTGAAACAATTGTTTAAAAGATTCACTAGAAAATCATGGCTATAAAAACCTAAAAAAAATTAAGTTAATAAGAATTATTCTTATCGAGATAAATGATCCGGAATTATCGAACTTTTCTTTGTATCAAAAGCAGATTAAATTTCTTTGTTTGTTTTATACAATTATAAAGTTTTTAGTCAATTCAATTTTGAATTGCTTTAATTTATTTTATTTAATCAATGTTATTCTACATTCAGTAGATACAGTCGACTTTCTCTTAGTCGATATTACAAGGATCTTGGTTGTGGAATTGAGTGACTGAAGTAAGCTATTAGAAGGGTCTGAACATTCCATTCCGTCAAATAAATATTTGTTTTTCTTTTAAAATTGAAGGATTTATTAACAAAACAAATTAGAAGAATCAACCTTGTTTGATTCAATTTTAAATGTTTGCCTTATAATATTAATTTTAGTTTTTAAAATCGGGCCAAATCAAATTTCTCTCAGTCACGTGAAATTTTCAAGATATTTGATTTGGTTGCATATAAAGTTTTTTTTTTGCTTCTTGATTTTTGACTGAAACATTTGAAGTGGGAGATGAAGACTGTTTGGACTTTAAAAGCCTTTAAAAATTTCGAAGAAAATTCAAGTTATACTAGACAAGATTGTTAAATGCTCTTTTGATTTGGGTAAAAAAAATAGTTCACTTGTAATGGGAAATTGAATGTTGATAGCTACAAAAGAAGCGAATTGGAGAAAACTCTTTAGCTTTATAAATATAATATGGTGAAAATATAATATAAAAAATTGCAATGCACTTTCCCGTTAATTTAAACTTTTTGCAATGCCTTTTTAGAGACATAACACTTATGCTTCTATCCGCTTGATGATTTCAGGTAAAGAACAACCTTACATGACTAAGAAAAACAAAGAAATTAAGAAAAGATTTTCTAATAGTATAACGTTAACACGTATACGTATAACAGTTGGTTTATTTATAATTATGTTAAAAAAAAACATACAAACGAATTTTATGTGATTTTTTAACGTGAAATTTGGTGTTTTTAATTTTTTTAAGCATGAAAAATCACTAAGCATATTCATCACAATATTTGAGTGTCCCAAATGTCAAATGGAAATTCGTTATATTTTGTCATGTTTAGTTTGTTGCAAATATTTTTCAAAGTGTAGGACGAACGAATGGTTTTTGCAACTTATTCTTAGAAACTACTAAAAATTTTGATGGTTTGGTTTGTTGTTGAATTTAAGTTTTAAATATGCTTTGTTTAGTATTTACTTTTTGCATTTTTTTTTTGTTGACAATTTATTTATTTTAATACAAATGTGTCAACATTAAATATTAAAAAGCATAAATGATAATTTTGAAATCATTTTAAAAATTAACAAAATTCAGTAGCCAATTCCCCCATCAAATACTTTTCTTTCAACTCAAGCTCCTAACACCGACATTGAAAATGGGCCCTCCCTCTCAAGGCACGAAGCTTTCAACTCGCACACACTTGTAAATAATTGCGCTTGTTTACATTTTCATTCGCATGCACACCTCTCAAGACGCAAGTGTGAGTAATGAGCACGTGTGTGTCTGTGTGCGAATGCCATTTTTCACCAGCCTAATAACTTTGCCCAACTTTGACGCACGTGCTTTTCGCGGAGTTTCTGTTGTTTTGTTTATTTTTCGTTGCCCTTGTTATTGTGCAGCCACTTTTCATTCGCGTTTTTTTTTGTCACAAATGTGTCATGTGGGGAAATTTAAGCGTGACTGCTGGTGAAAATTTGTTCGAAAAATTTTGGCAAGTCTTTTGTTGAAGTATTTTTCAAACATTTTATTTTGAAATTTGAATAAGCTTTGTTATGCTCTCAATAAATAAATTGAAAATAAAGTAGAAGATTTCCGGTGAAAGCAACGTTACAAAATGATTAATATCAAGTGGTTCTCAACAAGCCGGAAAAAATAAATCCTTAGAAATCATGTAAAAAATTGCAAGCTTACCCTTCGAGGGCACAAGTGCGAGGGTGACACTTTCCTTCCCGGGGCCAAATCAAGACGTATGTGTGGACTAAATCGTTATTATGGCCGTGTCATGAATCGTGGGATTTGTAGATCATTATTTTCAACAAAAGATGTCTTTTTTGGCTCAAAGAAGAGAGGGAGGTAGGCTTGACGTCGGAAATCTCGAGGCTTTTCTGGGGGCTTGGGAAATGGAACACGCAATTAATGCCGGGAATTTTTTGGAAAGATTTATGACTTTTTTCTCACGTGTGAATTGGAGGGTAATAATATTGCTGACTTTCACATGTGGGATTTTGATATATGATTTTTAATGCTTTTCATGTGAGAAATTCGTCGCTTTTTCAAAAAGTAGCTTACCATCTTGATGAGATATGAGCAAAACTATAATTTATCTTACCTGAAAGTAAAGGAAGAAAATTCAAGGTTAGAATTTATAAATCAAAAGTAAAAGCAATCGACATGAATTTATAATATATCTTTGAACATAAAAATATTTCTAGAAAACTATAAAATTGTGTTTCAAACGTATTCTCAAATGAATTTTTAATAATTTGACATGAACACAGAAATCTTGATGGACATTTAATTTTGGTACCATCAAATCATGAAAAGCATTAACTGGAAGGGAAAGCTCACTGCGAAACCTCTTCCAGGGTGTTTTTCTTCTTCACAATGCTTTGCAAATAATCTCAAATTAATTAAGATCAAGTATTCTTTACAATAATCTTCCATAAATCATTTCCCACCTAAAGTTCCGATTGAATCCTTTTTTATCCCTGAATTAGCAGCACACCCGTCAAGCCTCGTACATTTTCATTATCTTCCCGTCATAAGCCAAGGACGACGTCGAAAATCTGCCCGAAATATTCTTCCAATCCTGAACTCATAAATCCTCGTACGCACACGTAACACCAAGGGTTAGAAGAGGAAGGGAAATGAAACTGCCTTCCCTAATTCATAATAAACCAAATAATCATCTATAAATTATATTATGCCCACCCCCAAAATCATCTCTGGAAGGACGGGGATGGACGGAGAGAAAACTCTCGGAAAATCCCTGCTTTATTATAATAAAATGTTTATCGCTCATCCCGTGTAGATCCCGTGCTTCCACTTGAGTGCCGGTCGGTTATAATTCTTTTTGGCACTCGTCCTTAATAAGGACGCGTCCTTCGCCTTAATCACACACTCACTTCACTTTACCAACACGTCCTTTCCCGGGAGAAGTCCTGTCCGACTGTCTACCCAGCGACCCCCTCCCCCTCTTAATGTCATTAAGTGTTGCGGGGGAAAGCCAACACTATCCCCTTGGTTGGTCCCCCCCAAACTCCGATTTCAACGTGTGTCATCCCCGGTCGTCGAGAATACGCGCCGGAATTACATTAAGAGGCTCAAGGAAGGAAATCCGAGCGTCCGGAATTAATTACCAACTCTTCTCGGGGAGAGCGAAAAAAAAGTTTCCTTGAAAAGGTAGGATACGTTGGGACGTGCCCCGGAAACACCCATAATTCTTTGGTTCCACCAACCCACACACGTGGACAGAGCGGTGAGTCCTTCTCACACGGATATTAACTTCCGCTGTCTCGGAAAACATCCGGGAGCAAACTTGGCACTGTCACCGTCTTTGTGAGGAGTACAAGGTGTCGCCAGGAGTGGCCTCTCATAATGGGAAGTTGTTACAATAAAATCATGCACTTGATACAAGTGGTGGCGAGAGTGTCGGATTAATGTCTTTTGCGGGTGAAAAGTACATAACAGGAATGAACAGTGATACTTGGAGCATTAATCATTGCGATTTTGCTGAGTGTTTTGAGACTGAAAGTAAGACTTTTTTTTGCTTACGAAATAAGACAGAACACTCAAATCGCCTTCACCACGACAACCTTGACATTCTGCTTTCGTTCGTTTCACACATTAACGAATGAGGGCTACGCAAAGTCACTCACACGGTCATTGAACTCCCTCTAGAAATACATTCGCTCAGAGAACGGTCGTTTGACATTCTACCAAGATTCCGATCATCCATCCCATGACTGCATTCAAATGACTTCTGTCACCACGCTGCGAGCACAAGAAAGAGAGACGAAAAACGAGAGAAAGAGCACGTTGTCTCGATCGGGCGGCTGCTTGCGTCACCCGACCGTCGACAAGCAATGACGATCATAATAGGCGCTGTGTGTCAGCGATCAAACTTCGTTTGCGGCAATTATCGCTGACAGAAAGTTCTTTCAAATATCGAGCAGTCCCATTCGGTCGATGGTTCGACATGATCTTGATTCAAGCCTTTGGACGCCTACACAGTAAAAAATTATGATAATATTGTTTTTGGAAATTAGTAAATCTTCTATGTCAGAAAAAAAATCCACCTAAAAATGAGTAAAATTTCTACTGTTTCGCTGTAATGCATCTTTTTCAGTCTAAATTGAGCTAATATTACATTATAAAAGAGAAAATATTAAGCCTTCAATTTTTTTACTGTGTGTGGTATGCCATAAATTGTCCATGTATATTTATATTTTTCAAAAATATTGTTTTGAATAGTGTTTAAAAACTTGTTCGTTGAAAATTGATATTTAAAACGACGGAATGACTTTGATATTCACTGTATTAAAAAATCTGTCTGAAAGTGTGCTTATTAAATGAGCAACTCTCTACGAAATCGGCCGATTTCGACCATTTTTATTTTTTGTATTTTTTTATTCGACTCAAACTTTGTGGGGGCCTTCCCTATGACCAAATAAGCTATTTTGCGTCATTGGTTCACCCATACATGTCTCCATACAATTTTGGCTGCTGTCCATACAAAAATGGTATGTAAATATTCAAACAGCTTTAACTTTTGAGTGAATTTTCTGATCAATTTGGTGTCTTCGGCAAAGTTGTAGTGTAGGTATTGTTGAGGACTTTTGAGAAAAAATTAGGTACACGGAAAAAAAATTGCAGATTTTTTTATTAACATTTTTTTACTAAAACTCAATTTCCCAAAATACGTATTTTTTGATTTTCGAGATTTTTTGATATGTTTTAGGGGACAAAAATCCGCAACTTTTGAGCCATAGAGAAACATGGTCAAAAAATCTACCGCCGAGTTATAAGTTTTTGAAAAAATAGTGATTTTTGGAAAAAATTGAAGTTTCATGCAAAAACAAATTTAACGTTACTTTTTAATGCAAAATTGAATTTGCAATCGAAAAGTATTTTACAGATTTTTTGATAAAGGGCTCCGTTTTCAAGATAGAGCCACCGAAAGTTTGATTTTAGCGAAATATTTGCAGTTTTTCAATTTTTAAAAATAGTGACCATGAGTGACCATTTCTAAATTTTTTTTTTGAAAAGTTCAGAAAATTTGCTATAAAATTGTCTAAGAGACATTAAAGATTGGACCTCGAGTTGCTGAGATAGAGCCGCTTTAAGAAAAAGAAACACGAAAATTGAAGTTTTCTAAATCTCACCAAAACAACCCACCATTTTCTAATGACGATATCTCAGCAATTAATGGTCCGATTTTTAATGTTATTATATGAAACATTCGTGAAATTTTCCGATCTTTTCGATAAAAATATTTTGAAAATTTTTAAATCAAGACTTACATTTTAAAAGGGCCAAATATTGAATATTACGCCCATTTAAAATGCTAGTCTTGATTTAAAAAATTTCAAAATATTTTTTTCGAAAAGATCGGAAAATTTCACGAATGTTTCATATATTAACATTGAAAATCGGACCATTAATTGCTGAGATATCGTCATTAGAATATGGTGGGCTGATTGGGTGAGACTTAGAAAACTTCAATTTTCGTGTTTCTTTTTCTTTAAGCCGTTGTATTTCAGCAACCAGAGGTCCAATCTTCAATTTCTCTTAGACAATTTTATAGCAAATTTTCTGAACTTTTAAAAAACATATTTTTTAGAAATGGCACTCATGGTCACTATTTTTAAAAATTGAAAAACTGCAAATATTTCGCTAAAATCAAACTTTCGGTGGCTATATCTAAAAAACGGAGCCCTTTATCAAAAAATCTGTAAAGTACTTTTCGATTGCAAATTCAATTTTGCATTAAAAAGTAATGTCAAACTTGTTTTTGCATAAAACTTCGTTTTTTTCCAAAAATCACTATTTTTTTCAAAAATTCATAACTCGGCGGCAGATTTTTTGACTATGTTTCTCTATGGCTCAAAAGTTGCGGATTTTTGTCCCCTAAAACATATAAAAAAATCTCGAAAATCAAAAAATATGTATTTTGGGAAATTGAGTTTTAGTGAAAAAAAAGTTGATAAAAAAATCTGCAATTTTTTTTTTCCGTGTACCTATTTTTTCTCAAAAGTCCTCAACAATACATACAACTTTGCCGAAGACACCAACTTGATCAGAAAATTAACTCAAAAGTTACAGCTGTTTGAATATTTACATACCATTTTTGTATGGACTGCTGCCAAAATTATATGGAGACTTGTATGGGTGAACCAATGACACAAAATAGCTTCTTTGGTCATAGGGAAGGCCCCCACAATGTTTGAGCCAAACCAAAAAATACAAATAAGATCCATTTTCGGTTTTGGTAGAGAATTGCTCAAATGCATTCTCTCAATATTCACTCATCGCCAACTTGGATTTGAAATTTTCAAATCACTGTAGAGCATTTTTGTACCCATATTTCCGTAGTAACTTTTCAAAAGAGCGAAACCTTGGACGTAAACAATTAATCTATACCACTTGCTCTAGTGACCGTTCGACGTTGTCGTGATGCATTGAAAGCTGCACAAAATGGTGTTATATACACTATTTGGCCAAAAATGCACGTGTGACAAGATAGCTCGACAAAGACGAGTTCTCATTGAGTAAGAGTGGATCCTTTGAGAATACATCAAACTCAAAGTGCGCTAGGCTTCGTAGGCCAAAATAGGGATAACTACCCTATTTCTTTTAAGACTTTAGCTTCGGACTGCCGGTTTGTTGAGATAGGAGGCAGGAATTTGGTTTAAAATCTCAACAGAATAATATTTGTGTTCTTAATGTATCTAAAGCATATAAATAGCTCTCAAATTTTACTAGAATAGACACAAAAGGTTGAAAAGCATCTGTCAAATCTTCAAAAATATACTTCCACTAAAGTGTTTCTTGTGCTCTTGGTCACGAGGCAAAGCCCTCGCTTTCATCTCGGTGCACTTGATCTTGAGCTCGGAATAAGCGAAGTTACTGTACCAGCATCTTGCTCAAAGCTGAGAGAGTATTTCGCAGATTTGCTCACCTCTGAACTCAGCCTAGTTGGCTTGAGACCATTCGTAAGACAGAAGAGCCGACCGACAATCCATCGTCTTGGTTTGGGGGGGTAAAAATCCGTAAGAAGCACCCAAACGTGAGCCGTGTGGGACGTGACTTGGGTTATGCTTGGAATAGATATTTTACCAAGGGAGAATGTTGTCCTCTTCGGAGAAAGAAGGTTGTGAGGACTTTCCATATGGAAGGTGAACGTCCCTGTTTTTGAACTACTTAATAGCTTTATACACGAAAAAAAGCAATTCTCGAAATTGTGAATTAAATTTACGAATGCGAAAACCAGGAAGGAATATATTCACGTTTATAGTGCAAATACATCATACTTTTAAAATACATTTCTTCGTGATTCTCACATTCGTGAACCAATTACGAGAATTGTTTTTTTTTTTTTCTTTGTATTGTTACTCGCTCTTTTTGCGAAAAGAGGAAGAACTACCCTATATTTCTTGGAACAATGTAGGTCAAATTACCCTAAAATCCATCTTCCGCTAATATTTCCGGTGAAGGGACACCCAAGTCAGTAAAACTAAAAGAAGTACAAGAAGAAGCGAAAACATTCACGAAACAAAGCGCACAGAAAAAATGAGTACACATTCACACTGCATGTCTGACGAGCTCATTACTGACGAGCGTGCAAACACTGGGCTCCTTCTTCATGCTCTTCAGTCCTATTTCCTTGATTGTGTCTGTTCAGCACACACTACTGCTCTACAATGCTTCATTGTCTTCTAATGGTAGCAACCCATGTGACTCTGTAAGTGTGTGTGTCTTTTTCCTCCCAAATGAGGATGTCATCTTCCATCAAATCCGGAACATAACCTCCAAAAAAACGTGGAAATAAGCTCACAAACCGCGAAACCGGTGTCATTTATCTTCATTTGGGACACACGAAACATGTGTGAGCGTGTGTTAGTGTGTGTCCGTGTCTATTGTGAGATAGTGCTTCGTACAAGGACTTTTCGGGGTGCCCTGCCTAAGCAGTTTCTTTGTCTTTGTAGTGCCCTTGTGAGCCGAGGTGATCTATTTTTGTCATGATGAGGAAAAACCGCTCAATTTTTCCCGTGTATGTGGCGTGACGAACGCCATCGCCGTCAGGGCGGATGGTCTTGGATCGTTAATTCACGAGGGAAATCAGCTGCGAGCGGCTATTTCTGCTGAAAGGAGGCGGTTTCGGAGAATTGGTTAGATTAAGGAGGAGTTTGGACATTCATCAACACACAATTTTTACAAATATTTCAATTTTTAGCTCACCAAACTACCCCATTATATTTGTCCGACTGTGCTTACCTGTAAATAAAAAGAGAGAAGGTTTGTTAGGAATCAATGATTTATTTATGATTCACAATATTCTGAAAACTAGGAATTTTATATAAAAACCATAAATTTGACATATCGACTCAGAATTAATAACTGAACAAATGTGTATGTTTTGGATTGTTTTTACATATTGCTCAAAATAATTTAACATGGCTGTCTCAGCACGGGCTGATCCACTTTCGGCCGGGTTGGTTTCATTTGATCCGTCTTGGGGTACTAAAAGTCTCTATTTAAGATGAAAAAGTTCAGCTGAGAACCTACTTCATAAGTAATGCTAAAATCGAATTTGAAGAAAACCCGTTAATTATTGAAAACGTCTTTTAAGCAGTTGTCCACCAAAATCGGACATGTCATTTTGTATCTTTGGTTCACCCATACAAGGCTCCATACAATTATGGCGACTGTTCATACAAACATGGAACTGAAATATTCGAAAATCTGTATCTTTTTTGATCGATTTAGTGTCTTCGGCAAAATTGTAGGTATTGATGAGGACTATTCTGAAAAAAATATTCATTTTTAAATATTTTTTTTGCAAAATATCAATTTCCCAAAATCCATATTTTTCAATTTTGAGATTTTTTTTGGTATGTTTTAGGGGACAAAACCCATAACTTTTGAGAAAAAGAGAAAGAAAAATCTTACCGCTGGGTTAAACAATATTTTAATGTTAAAAAATTGGAAGGGCTCACATCATTCCAAATTGATCAATTCCTTAGGTAAAAATATGTATCTGTGCCAAATTTGAACTAAATCGGATAAGATTTAGGGGATTTGCATGGAAATTTTTGAAATTGTGAATGGAGAAGAGCAGAAATTTCGATATTTTTGACATAAATTGTAATGCTCTGCAATTTTGTCGAAGAGTACAAAGAAATCGGAAATAATCCTAAAAAGATATAAGCAGTTAAAATTAGAATGTAGACAATTTTGCTCAAAATTTGTACAGATGCATTCATAAAATTCAAATAGAATCGAGTGAGGGGGTATTTCTAAAATCCATTTTTTTTTTGTAACACTAATGGACATTATTTGAAGCTTAACTTATAGGATACTGATAGATTTACAAAAATACCCAATTATTATCTTTTTTTATTATCTCGCTGATAATAAACGATAAGGTATTTTCAAAATCTTTCTAAAATCATTAATTATTTATTTAATACTGAATTTTTAGTAAAATATCGTTTCTTTTTTTGAAAATACTAAAATTATTAAAATTAACAATACAAATCGGTATAAAACGAAGCGAATATTTGTATGCGTTTTCAATTTATTAGAGTTTTATACAAAAAACTTAAATATTCAAAAAAATATCGCATATTATTCAAAAATATTCAAATTTTGAAAATTCGCAAAATGAGTACCAAACGAAGCGAAATTTGATGTACATTTTCAAATTAAAAGTCTTTTTTGGAAAATGCAAAACAAATAAAAAAAACACTATTTTTTCGAAAATACTCAAATTTTTATAATTTGAAAAATGGGTATCGAACACAGTAGAACTAGGCATGAATTTTATTTTTTTTTATTTATTTTTCGCTTTGGAAAATACTGAAATTTTCACAAAATACGATATTTTTTCAAAATTTAGGGAAAATTTTGGCTTGAACATTAAAAACTCTTATAAAGTATTAAATGCATAAAAACTTTGGTTTCGAAATTTGAGTATTTTCAAAAAAATACGGTACTTGTGTTTTTTTTTTGTATTTTCGAAAAAAGTAAACATTAATATGGTGAAAGAGTATAATAAATTTCGTTTCGTCTGATATCCAAGTTTTGAAAATTTTAGTATTTTGGAAAAATACTAGTTTTTTTTTTGAACTCTTTTAAGTGAAAAAGCATACAAAATTTCGCATCGTTTAAAACCCATATTTCTCATAATAATAATTAGAAAACTATTGGGAAAAATTGTGTTTTCTGAAAATTTTACTATTTTCCATAAAGACCCTTATAATTTGAAAATATATAACAAATTTCGCCAAATTTCCAAATTTGAGAATTTTGGAAAAGCACAGTATTATTTTAAATTTTAGTGATTGAAAAAACTATAAAAAATGAAAAAGTAAACAAAATTTAACCTCGTTTTTTTTTAAGTAGTGTCTTCCTTTTAACTACAAGGATTTCGCCGCCCTGGGCTCCTAAGTGTTTGAGTACGGCACGGAGCGACGGCGCCGGATACCCATATTTACACAAATAATTTTTAGAGCACCCGCCGCGGGATTCGAACCAGCAAACTCTGGATTGTGAGTCCGGTGCGCGGTCTGATTGATCCACACGGGTGGGACTAACAAAAAAGTTGAAAGGTTCTCCAAATCTCTGAATTGCAAATGTAACATCCTGGAACAGAACTGTTAATTTCTCATAAAAACACAACTTGAAATTGAAATTAGAATTAATGATGAACAACCTTGTTCGGAAGCATTTCAATATTGTTTAGACAAAATTCTGACTGTAAGTAATGTCAAGTAAATTTTATTTTAATATTTTGCCTTTTGATTTTTTTTTTGAAACTTCAGAAAAGTTCAATAAATGCATTTAGTTTTTTTACAATCATGCATGTATTTCTTTACTATTTTCCAAATGTATCTGATCACTGATTTGTTTTCCGCAAGATTCCTTTGGCACAAACAAAAATATTTTTTTTTTAATTTAATGGAAGTTTACTATTTGTTTTTCTGGACTAGCATATTTCTACAGTTTTTATGAAAAGATCCCATATTTTTATTTCTTTTTGGGTGTTTTTAAAACCGCATTGAGTCAGGGGTATTCAAAAACACCCAAAAGCAAAAATATGAAAAATTTGTTTAAAGGACCTTTTTTTGAAAAAAAAATCAAGATTTCTAGATTTGACGCAAAAGCCTTTCTACTAATCTTTCACAGAAAGTGCAAGGTGAGCTCCGCCACCTTGTAACAGCCAAGCGAATTAGAGATAATTGCGAAATAATGAATGAAAAATGAAACCACACCACATCGCTCACTCCCACCTCCCACAAATCAGCTCAGCTCAGCTCAACTCTTCGGTGCAGTAAAGGGGAAAACCCTCTACCTCCTCTAAGCAGCTAAAAATGCTATCAGTTAAATTACGTTTCCCTTCCCACAATGTTGGCTCACTTTTTTTTCTCTGTTTTTCTTTTCCCCAACGAAAGCTTCTCCATCAGAGTTAAAACCACTTTGCCCGAAAAAGCTTGTCTTCGTCGCACCTCGTCCTTAAACTTTTCCGATGTTTGGGTGGTTTTGAGGGGGTGGAAAACCACTGACAGTAGGAGACGACGTTTATTTTTTAAGGATAGAGCTCCGTCGGAAGGGGTCACACCGGACGGGGGGAGGAGGGAAACCCGATTGTTTGCTCCTCAACCAAACAGAGCCGGACAGAGACGGAATGGCGAGCCATTTATTCTTTTGGGGTGGAAAATTCGCCCTCCGAGCAGAAACAAATGGGAAAATGAGAGCCAAAAACGGTTTGCCTTGCTAGCTCGGGGGGAGGGAAAATGGGAAGGAAAGCAATTCTTCTAATGAAATTAGTAATGCGATATTAAAAACCTGTAATTTAATATTCGTTTCGAGGTCTGGGAGTGTGCGCGAGTTGGATTCCAGCTCTGACGATAGCGCACAGTCTGTACCAAGAGAAAAGTGCGCAATAATTGCTCATTTCGGATCAGTTTCTTGGATTGTTTGGAGATTTTCTGGGGTGAAACACACCAGCTGGGGATGTTTTCTGTTGGAATGGATTTCATACAATTTGGGCAGAGGTTTTAATGGATGATTGATTACTTAAGTTGGAAGATCAAACAGTTGAAACTATTTGTAAGATTGACCAACAATTAGTTCAGAAATCCAATCATGCGTTCAAACTATGAAGTCATAATAATCCAAGGCCCTCGGCAAATCAGCCTTCAGGTAATGATATAGATATCTTCCAGCACATGATAAATTCATTAAGCTGATTAGTGTAGATCCGATCATTTTCCAGCTCACAACCGCCCCAAAGGAATTCTTGGTCTAAAACGTCGGAATTCACACGGTTGGGCACATTTCATCACCACCACTCTGCACTATCGTAAATCTTGGCCCGGTGTGCCATAATTGAGCCTTCCGGAAGCTGGTGGCTAATGTGGCCACTAATGGCCATGACATCTCCCCACCCAGATTGCATCGAGGACGACGAGGAGATTGTCATTTCCCGGAACCAATTTGAGACACTTTCGAGCGGACGTTGAGTGGATTCCGGGGTCCGCTCACCCGGGGTCTTAATTAACTGAAAACAATTTATCGCTTCCTTATTATCATACAGATTGGAAATGTGCATCCTTCCTTTGGAACGGAAGTGGCTTGAGAGGACCGTTCTGGAATGCAGAACCTGGGCTATGGCGACGGCAGTTGTAATTAAAACAACATTCATCAATTTGATAAATGCCATCGCATTGGTTTTGGAGCAAAGCGATTCCGTGGACCATAGCGAAATGATATGAGGGCTGTTCAGAAATGACGATACTTTTGAAAATTTTAATAGCGTTATTGCAATTGTTAGTCGAAATACGTGACCTGTTGTTGTTTCAAATGGTTTTTAAAATTCAAACATTTAAAGTGACAGCAAATTAATTATTGAAAATGTGTAATTTAAGCACGACCCCCATCATGACTCTGTCGCATGTTCAATTTCCTTAATGAGGCTCACCAAGCTCGCGCTGGGTGTGCGTCGGACACTATGGCCAATTCCACTGAATCAGCGCATCCCCAACAGCACCCCTCCCCCGTGAATACCAAGGACTTCTTAAATGGACTCCACAAACGGTGCTGCTTCTCCAAACGGCATCGTCCTTATCGTCGTCGTCGTCCAACCAAACAATACGGAACCAATTAGAGCAATTTCAATCAGCTAAATTAGTCGTAAACTTTGTATTTAATTACTTTAGTCCAACGTTTCAAGAGGAGGACGGGGTGGCGATGATTTGGAGTCCTTGTCCAACCAGCTGCTGCTGCTGTTGCTGGTCCTGGGTTATTGGTTATGATATCCGATGGTCCGAACACACACACACATCAACCACCCCCTTAATTTCCCTCGAGTGGGAATTATCCTTTTCAAAACTACGCTCTATTGGCTATAAATTATAACATCGAATTGGTCAGTTACCGGACCACCTCCTCATCCCCCTCAAACTCTGCCGAAGTGCTAATCCATCCCCGAAAAAGCCACCGATCCAATAAATATCGGATCATTATCCCAACCCCCCACCCACCCGCCATGGAAAGTCCAGTGACCGCAGAATCGATTCGAAATTGACCCGGAACCAGAAGTTCATTCCGTACGACCTGCTGCAGTCGGGCAAATGGCGCCGCTCTAATGCAATTAAAATCAATCAAAATCTATCCGAAGGTCGTAAATTTATTATTGGCTCCATTTCGTTGGTTCTGGGTTGGACTTCGGGGGACAGTTTCCACGGGAACTGGAATCACTTGGAAGGAGATACCGGAAATCTGGGAATTCGAGGGGTCGGAAGAGAGTTCACTTTTAATTAAGAGCCAATATTTTTCCGGAGTGATGGCGAAATGGATCATAAAGTGGACGATTTCGGAAGAGTGTCGTAAATTTGAAAAGGATTTTGGATATTTGGTCATAAAAGCATTGTAAATGTATGGTTAGAACTTAAGTTAAGAACTTATCAGAAAAAAAAACTAATCTACACCTCAAATTTCCTACAAAATTAAGCTGACAGTGAACAAAAAGTTATGGCTCAAAAAAAAAACAACATCCAAAGTAATGCTTCTCCAGGATGCCATTTCCTCGCCCCACTCAAAAATCGATCAACGCAGAATCTACCCTCGCGTGCCACCTTCTTCTTCCGACGCATTTTGCGCCACCCTCTCCCCTCGGTGAACGTTCATCCTCTGCGGTGGCAATTACTTCCATTTAATGGCAGGAACGACGACGACTCAAATTGCGTACACGAGTTCATTGAGAGTGATTAAAGTGGGGCACACGGTGGGTGTCGTTTAAAGTTTTTGCGGGGAAATTGATTAAAAAAATGTATTTTCAGGTTTTCAAATAAAATAATTAATTTTGAGGTTTTTTTTGCAAAATGTCGCAAAAACAAGGCCATTGCAATTTTTTTCAATTTTTGCCCATACCCACGGTGTGTTTTCAAGAACAAACTCAAGAAAAAAATCGGCAAGTCTGATATTTGGCACCATGGAAGAAGAGGGCTCTTTCCCGACATTTTGCGGGGTCCGGCGAAATATTTCGTTTTATAGGATATTTCTTAAGAAACGTCGATGAAAAGTCGATGGATTCGTGTTCATATCCACAACTATTGTTAAAAGTATGCTTCAAGAGACTTTAAATAACATACTTGACCTCCAATAAAAAGTTTACAAACCAAATTTACCAGATTTCTAGTTTTGTTTAAAATTACCCCAAAATTCTAGCTGGTAACCGAATAAAAATCATTTCTTTGTTTAATACAATACATTAAAATACAACAGCAGATTGCCCAGCTAAAATTCTTACAGAGTAGAGGTGGGCAAAACCGCTCTTTTTGAGGAGCCGCTCATTTTCGCTCGCTCTTTAAAATAAGACGCTCTTTTGAACGGTCCTTTCGGGGTGTACCCCATTTGGCATAATGGACATTTGGCATAACGGGTTTTCAAGATGGACGTTTGGCATAATGGACGTTTGGCATAATTGGTCCAAGACATCAGGGACGTTTGGCATAATGGACATTTGGCATAATGGACGTTTGGCATAATTCGTTCAAAACCCATCAAGGACGTTTGGCATAATGGACGTTTGGCATAATTTTTGCTAGCTTTTTTTTTGTTCAATTAGTATTTATTTTTTGTAAAGAATAATAATTTATAGTTTTTTTTTCCTTTTTTCTAAGCAGAAAACTTTACTTTAAAAATGATTTTTGTTTTCAAGAAATCTAGTATCTTTGTCATTTTCTCCCAATAGATGTATTTTTTTCCGTTTTTTTTTTCTTAATAAAGCTTTAAAATGCAATTTTTCATAAATATAAAATGCATTTTTTTTCATAAATATATAATATTGAGTTTTGTCTTCTTTTGAAATATTTTGCAGCTAATTTTTTGTATTCAATTATTCATTCCTTTATTTTAAATTCAACCTAACAAAGTGATGTAAGTTTTGCCAGTCTTTGAAATATAGCTATAAAGATTTTATACTGTTTACCCTTTTCCCTCCTTTTTCAAATTCAACCATGAACATTTTGCTCTTCTTTAACGAAATGCATTTAAATTTTTTAAAGCAATTTGCTCTTCTTTTATTTTAAAGCTAAAATAAGGTAAAATCTCTCAAAAAATTCGCAGCTTTTTTTTCAAAATTTTGCAATCATTGTTTTTATGCATTTTTTTCTTCTTTAATATTCATCCTTAATAAGGAGTGTACATTTTTTCTTTCTTTAAATATTTGACAAATGAGTTATGAAATTTTCCCTTCTTTTATTTTAAATTCAACTTTTAGAAGGGAAAATCTCTAAAAACAATACTTTTCGAATATTTGACAATTAACTTCGATTATGAAATTTTTTATAACATTTATATTTATTTATATAAAATTCATCTTATGGAAGGAAAAGTAAATTTGAAGACTCACATTTTGACACTCTTTAAATGTTTGACTATCGCAATATTTTTTATGTTTTTCACCTACCTCTCTTAAAAATAACATTTAATCAGCATTTATTTTTTTGGGCAGTTTTCCCTTCTTTAAGATTAGTATTGAATAAATGAAAGAAGGGAAAATTCCATAAACAACTTTATTGCAAAAATTAAACCAACAGAGAAAAAATGTGCAGAAATTATATAAATGTTTAAAGACAACATCTATAAGAGAATTTCCTTCTTCAAGTTAAATATAAAAAATGATGCAAAAAATTGAATAAAAAACTTAATTGCAAAATATTCAAAGAAAAGCAACATCGACATGCATTCACCTAAAATACAGGATCGAGAGTATAATTCCATCAAAATTTATAGAGAGCTCAATGCTAAACTCGATAGAATAATGGTACAAACTCACACCTGCAAAACAATAAATTTAATTAATTAATTGAAACAGTAAATCTGCAACAAGAGTCATACATCGAAATCTGACTACTCTTGTGTCACCAAGCTGCTGTGGCCAAGGCAGTTTAGTCATTGAGTTAGTCTATTAAAGGTCTCTGGTTCAGTTCCCGTAGAGAACACTTTTTGTTTTGAAGGATGAACTTTTTCTTGAAAATGGACTCGAGGGATTCTCTCGGTCATCTAGAACTGTGTTCTCTGTGTCTGTGAATCTTTCCGCTAGTCTCGTGTCGGATGAGTGCTGCCAGTTCTGGGGTTTCTTTAGATTAAATTCGAAAAAGAAGGGAAAAATGTGAATTTATTTAGAGATTTCCTTCTTCAAGTAAAATTTTGATCAAAAGAAGGGAAAATTGCATTATAAAAGCTCAATTGTCGAAAATTTGAAGAGGTTTTTCTCATCATGAATTTCATATAAAAGGGAAAATTTCATTTAAAAAATTACTGCTAATTATATTGAAAGGGGAAAAATCTTAAGCTAACAAGAGATATTTTCTTCTTTATACTAATTATTTAATAAAAATATCAAAATTTCATTGAAAAGATTTATTGTGAATTATTCAAAAAGGAAAGAATTGACTATTGGGGAAAAAATATAGAGATACCTAATTTTTTATAGAAAAAATGATAATCTCTTAAAGTAATATAAAAAAGGTAAAAAATATACATTTTTGTTCGTGAAAATGACAAATACTTAACCATAAAAACAAGCTGGTAATAATTATGCCAAACGTCCATTATGCCAAACGTCCATTATGCCAAACGTCCTTGATGGTTTTTGAACGAATTATGCCAAACGTCCATTATGCCAAATGTCCATTATGCCAAACGTCCCTGATGTCTTGGACCAATTATGCCAAACGTCCATTATGCCAAACGTCCATGTTGAAAACCCGTTATGCCAAATGTCCATTATGCCAAATGGGGTACACCCGTCCTTTCGCTCTTTTTCACAATTTTGTCTATTCTAGAGAATTGGGGGGTATTTTATGCTTTTCATTAAACTTTAAAAACGAAACACGAGAAGGTTCGCTAGAGAACCAAAAGTCTGAACGTTGGAATAATTAGATGTGAAGAGCACCCAAACTTAAATCTAGGATTTTGAAGAAAATGCCCATCAATTTTACGAAATTGCCATAATTTATGCTTAATTTAAACAAATTCTGGTATTTAATTTTGGGAAAATATTCTGCGAAGTTCGGGCAAGAAGAGTTAGGATGTGGCTATTAAGTACCATCAACTGGGGCGAATCGGGACACATGGGGCAAATTGGGACAGCAGTTTGAATCATGTAAGAGCATAATATTTTGATTTCGGTTAGAACAGACTCAGACCAACAAAACATATCAAATTTATTCAGAATGTAGTAGTTTTTCGGCAAATTTTTCCAAGTTAAGCTCATAATTTTATTCGACTAACTCTTTAATGGTTGTTTACGATCAGTTGTGCAACGAACAGTTTTTAATTATTTTTTAGAAAATCATTTACTTTTGAAGTTATTTAAATACATGAAAAAGTACACCATGTACACAATTCTGACAAATTTTAATTTGTAAGCATTGAGAAATTTTAAACTGCATTTTCAATTCTCAAAAACAAGTTTTATGCTACAATTTGTTGGAAATACATTTTATATTATTTATTAACTAAAAAATATACAAAGGCTTAACCATTATTCGATCTTGGAATGGTTCTATCAAAATACCAACGTTTCAAAAAGAACCGTGACTCTTTTTTTTGTGAGCCGTGGTTCGTTCGCTCTTTTAAGTGCAGTTCCTTGAGCAGCTCGCTTTTTTTTGCCCACCTCTACTATAGAGCATTTTATTTAAAAGCTATTTATTACTCAAAAGGTTCCCAAAATTATTGTTTAATCCTCTGCCATATAACATTATGAAGTTTCAGAACATTTTTAAATCAGTCACATTGTAGAGAACAGTTTTTTGCACAATTTCCATAAAAAAAAGTATTAATATTTTCATAAACCCAATTTCGTAACAAAAAGTCGCTTTCTCCAAAATTTCTGGATTTCATTCTCATTCAAACGATGAACGTTGCCATGCTATTTTTCGGACATTAATAAATAAATAAATCCAATTTATTTTTGATTTCACAAAAAACATGATTTTTATTTGTAAAAAGTATCCATCTTTGAAATAGGTTTTAAAAATCAATTGATCAGGCAAAAAGACTTTTTCATGATTTGATTTAGGAAAAAATATCAGGAGAATTATAATTATTGTAGCAGCGCAAATATACGAACAGAACGCTTTTTCCTATTTCCGACTTGATTGAACAATTAATTTGAATAAAAATGTTTGAAAAACGATACTTTTTTTACACTGAAATCCACACTATCAAAGTTCTCTGAATTATTAAGTGGCCAATGTTGAAGATATTACATAGAACTTCACCGAAAAATATAGTTTCAATCTAAATTAAATTTACCCGTTTTTCCATTCGAATTTTCTCAAAAAAAAATATTTTTTTCTGAAAACACTCATTTTTGGAAATGTTTTAGATGAAAAAAATGGCTGAGCCATTTGAAAAAAATTGTCAAATTTATTTGCCAAATTCAAATAAAGGTACTTTACAAAAAATGGTAGCATGCATTGTTTTCAAGTTGTAGCCACATAAAATTCTTTATTTGACAAAAACGTGACATGTTTCACCTGGCACCCATCTAGACCATCTCTGAACATTTTTTATTTAATTTTTTTCACGTTTGAAAAAAATGATATTTTCGAAAAAATAGCAACGCTGCCGAATGAATATTGATAAATTCGAGGCAAAACTCAAAATATGCAATTTTTTATCATCTAAAACAAACAAAAAACTCCATTATAATTTTTACAACTTTCCGTGTACTTTATCTTAAAACCAATGTTCAAATTTTATAAATTATGTTCAGTTCATTTTTTCTTGTTGAAATATTATAGAAAAATATAAGTCTTAGCAAAACATATTTGATCAAATGTTATGAAACCTATCGATGGAAGTGATAGTGGAAATTGAATTTTCCGAAAAAGGAGCAGTATTGGAGTTTTGGTTTCTTGGCAGGAATTGTTATAAATGGCAAGGGGCAAATTTTGGCTTGGTTAAAACTCAGCTTTTGGTGTCAAAAAATCTTGATTTCCAATTTTTTTTCGGGATTATTTTTCTCTTTCATAGGGAGTTGTAAGGCATGCCAATTCACGAATCATTGTCGATGACACCAACATTTTATCTCGCCATCTGAGACTTCAGGAAGTACAATGCAATCAGTTTTTTTGTACGTAGCCTTTCAGGAATAAGTTCAAGAGAAATTTAATGTTTAAAGCTACGAAAAATAACATTTTCCCTTTTAAAAATTTTATATTGGTAAAAACTAACAAACTCAATTACCTCGAAAAAGAGCAAGCCAATTTTTATGCACCAGGTTGCATTCGAAATAATATGCCTTAGAAACTGAGCCTTAGTGCAAATATCGATTTGTGGCTATAATATTAGTTTCAATGACACAGTAAATGTCACATACATAAAGAAAACATTAATTTTCGATGTTGTTGTTCCTAAAAGATGAAATAACATAAAATCCAGGGATAATTTCGTCAATTATTTTTTTCTATTTTTGCAAAAAAAATATAGAAAAAATATGAAAAGCAATTTTAGCAAAATATTTACCCATAGTGCCTTCCTTTTTCCCATCCACAAAAGGCGGGTAAAAATCCGACACAATCAATTACCATCGTTACCGGATACGGGTTGCTGCGTGGCCGGGGGAGTCGTCCTCTTTCAAAACCCCCACAGCCTCCCGTGATGCCTATTGACAGCGCCTGGAAAAGCGCGCGTAGGAGAGAAAGGAGAAAAGCAGCGAAAAATAATGGCCCCGTGGAAAATGAGCACTTTGGGCGGGCGAGATTACGGCCACGTATACCGTATACAAACGCAATCTTACCAGGCATTAGGAGATCGGTAATTGACGCAAAAAAGGTCGATTTCGGGACTCATTATGGGGAGTCACCGCGCCGCCGGCGGGCTCACCGGAAGTGTGTGAGTAACGTTAATTGCGAGCGACTTTTGGTGTAATTTTTCCGATTATTAATTGATTTACGGGGCGCTTTGGCGCCGATAAAATTGATAAATTTTTCGCTGGAGATGTGAAAAAAACCCGATTCGTGGTAGGTTCTTTGTCCCCGTTTTGCGGGGGGAGAAAAACGAGCCCCGGATCCCATTGCCACTTCCTGCTGTCTTTGCGCAGGACGCAGCCATAAAGTTCGTTCCCTGGAACAAAGACCCATAAAAGTAGATTCGCACGCAATGGAAGAACAAAAAATGCTTAGCTTGATCCACCTATCAGTCTCAAAAAAACCATCTAAATCAATGAAATAATTGAAATTTTCAATAATACTGGCTTGTTTTTTTGAAAATTGAAAATCAAAAGGCAATTTCAAAACTTTTTTCAAAAGAAAAGCAAAAAACAGAGTAGACACCATGTCCGGAACCGTTGCCGGGGACCGGCTTCTTTGTTCGGACAGGCTCTGTCCACGGAGTTGCAGCAGCCCTCGAGGGGTGGACGAGACGAGCGCATTGTAACACATCGTAAAAGTAAGGTTATGGCTGAGCGATTTTTGCGTTACGTTACGTAGACCAGAGGGCGGAATCGACGATCGCGCTGACAAAGTTCCGATCTCCGGCTGCCCTCCTCTCGAAACTTTATGGAATCGATAAAGAGTTGTGAGCGGACATGTGACGCGATATAATGTATTGCCACGGGCTGGGTGGAGTTGCTACAAGAGTCGTTACCCTGAAGTGGAAAAGTGCCCATCATTAAATTGAATAATGGCTGTGCCGAGGATGTAGAAACTGAGTTGGAAATACGCACTTCCGGGGGGTTCAAGTTACACGTGACTACAATTAAATTGAATTGGAAAAGAACGTGATATTCTTTTAGGAACACCGTTAGAGATGAAAATATATGCATATGTCCAAAGGAGCCATTTTGCATCATCAGGTTTTCCGTATTATTTTTTATACAAATTTGACAAAAATCTGTTCTTTTTGTGAGATTTTTTTATCGATTTGGTATGTACACAAAAAAAAATCACGAAAATTATTTGTAGGGTACGTTATCTATTAGTGGACCCCTTTCCTTTAGTGGACCCTCTGAAGAATTTTTGATGAAAAATTCAATAAAATCACTATTTCAAGCGTGGTGCTGTCTACAAATCTTTTATTTGGCATATTCAGCATTATTTAAAACAATGTTGACTGACACTGAATTTTCCTATTCACCAAAATAAGTGTTTTGAGTTCGGCATCTGAAATCAGCCATGGCCACAAGCATTTTCACAACAAAACTGCATTTATATTTTATGATTGAATTAACTATCCAATCATTTTTTGACTGATTATTTAACTTCAGTAAGTTGAAATAATGTAAGTTTAATCAACTTTACTGAAATAAAGCGAAGAACTGCTCATTTTCGAGCAAAAAGTAAGGGGGTCCAATATAGGACAACGAAAATCCAAACTTTTCAAAAGTGGACCCCTGTTAATTAAACCTTCAAAAATGAAGAAAACTGTGTATTTAACAAAAAGTTTCTCTTAAACATACAATAAATGCTTGTTGTTATCAACCTAAATGCATTTTTTTTAAATTATGAGCATAAATTTAGCTGTTTTCATGTTATGTTCAGCAACGGAGAAGGATAACCATGGGTGGTCTCTCATGCTCATGCTCATGCTCATGCTAAATTTAGCTGTTTTCATGTTAAAAGTACCAAAAATGCTGAAGCCGTAAGAATTTATAACAATTCAAAACTATAGTTAATTGTACTTAACTGAAGCATCATAATTGCAGTTTGAAATAATATTTTATAATAATAAATCAATAACAACATTTTTTTTTTAAAAACATGTGTGGTTTTATCAGCAACTGTAAACAAATCTATTGTTTAGTTTCGATCAACCATTTATGTAATTAATATGGAAAAATTTGCTTCAAAATTACTATTTTTTTATTATTTTTATGTTTACATGGTTTTTGAATCGTTTTCTTTTATCTTTTTCGGGAAGAAATGTATTTAAATGTCTGTTCGGTTATTTTGTTGTCAAAACTTGTTAACAAAACATATTTATTTATGATGAAAAGTGAGCAAAATCCATCTTTTATTCATTCTATCTATCATTAGGCCTACACCGTGCATCAAAACATCAAATATCGGTTAAATTTGGTATAAAAATAACATTTTTCCTATAGTGGACCCGGGTCCACTATAGGAAAAGGGGGTCCAGAACAGGCAAAAATAACTTTTTTTTTTTTCAACTGGCTATTTTTCTGCTCAAAAATAAATAACTGATGAAACAAATAGTCAAAAATGTTCACAAGACTTCAGATTTCATTGTTTTGTACAAAGGGTTATGAAAAAGTGCTCAAAATATTGAAAATTTGTGAAAAAAGGTGCTTCGGCTTTACGGCGTCCACTAATGGTTAAAATACCTTTGCTGATTTTTAATTTAACTTTTTGACATTTAGACATGATTTCCTATAAACACTATTTTATTTGACCATTTTTTCTATAAAGTGATTCTTGAAATCGTTTATTTTTTAAGTTAAGTTAAGTTAGTTTCAGTTAAGTAGTGTTAAAGTAAAATTTTTTAATAACTTTAAAGAATAAATAAGCAGTTTTAAAAAATTTCAATTTAAAGTGGCAATTCAAATATAAAATAATAAAACAAACTTTTATATGTTGAAAATTTAAAATTTCGTGAAATTTTAATTTTTCAATTTTTTTTTCGAAATTTTATAATCAAGAATGTTTAATTCAAATTTATTCCATTCATCATCATTTATTGTCGACAATTTTAATTAATAGGGCCATCTTTAAAAATCTAGAAAATAAATATTGAAAAAGGCAGAAAATTTAACAACATTTTTATTTTTTTAAATTAGGTTGTTGCAAATATTTCTCCCCCTTCAAAATAAGTCTAATAAATCAGGGGGCATAAGAAATATTTTTCCAAAAAAACTCTGAAAATAGAAGTAAAATCAACTTAAAACAATCATTCCTTTGTGGACCACCAATCAGTGAGGTACTCCTGGATTTTAGCTCCTGAAAAGTGCTTAAAAAGTGCAAAAATGCCTCAGGGCAAGAAAAAGAGGCAGTCCTCACCAGCAGGATCGGCAGATTTGAAGAAGCTAAAGAATGCCGAAGCGCTACCTGCAAAGCCAGGCAGTTTGAGCAAGGACGCTCAAAAATTGTCTGGAAACCAGTTCGCTACCCTCCCTGTGGACGTGAGCGAGAAGGAAGAATTTGAACGACGGGAAAAGTTGCCACCCATTTTTGTGAAAACATCGTCATCGGATTCGGTGCGAAAGTGGCTGACCGGATTTATAAAATCTGGTGCTTTACGAGCTTCCATTCGCTTGTGTGCTGATGGGCTCAAAATTCTACTACCTACCAGAAAGGATTACAACTACGTTCGGGATTTCCTGAACAACACAAAGATCGAATACTACAGCCATGACGATCCAGGTAAACGCCCCATGAAACAGGTCCTCCGAGGCCTGTATGACATGGATGTGAGTGTGCTGAAAGAAGAGCTCAAAACTCTTAAGTTGAACGTGATCGAAGTCTTCAAGATGACGCGACACAACAAGGACATCAAGTATCGTGATCAATTGTACCTTGTTCATCTCGAGAGTGGATCGACAACGCCGTCTGAGCTGAAAGCAGTTCGGGCAATTTTCAACATCATCGTGACTTGGGAACGTTATCGTCCAGTGCACCGTGACGTGACACAATGTTCGAACTGCTTGCAGTTTGGACATGGTGGAAGGAACTGTTTCATCAAGAGTCGTTGTGCAACCTGCGGAGGTGAGCACAAAACACAAGCTTGCGAAACAATCAACGAGAACATCGAAGCGAAATGCTTCAATTGCGGCGGCGACCATTCGACCAAGAATCGGAGCTGCCCAAAACGTGCTGAGTTTGTAAAAATTCGGCAGCAAGCGACGACGAGGCACCAACCAAATCGTCGCAAAACACCACCAGCATACATGGACGTGGATTTTCCTGCTTTGGCGTCACCAGGAGCAGGATCTACTCGAGTGGTTCCAAATCTGCAGCCATTGCCGTTGAATCAGCGGCAAAGAGTTACAGAGCATACAACACCTCCAGGCTTCAGTCAGCAACCGAGGGAAAACCAACCAACATCAACGGGTGAAGGCAGTAGTGACCTGTTTTCACCACAAGAACTTCTGAACATTTTTATCGAGATGACAACAACTCTGCGTGGGTGCAAAACTCGCCAGGAACAAGTAAGAACTCTTGGAGCATTCATCTTAAAATACAGTTCGTAGTTTAATCGTTCTAGTGATTTTGAATATTTCAATGGATTTATTTGTTTAGTTCTAGGTTAGGATTAGCTGTTAAGGTGATTTTTTTTTCTTTTTTACCCAAATGTGTTCAATTCAATGCAATAATGTAAAACAATTTGAAGCAAATAAATAAATGTGATCAGTTAATAATAAAACGAAAAATACAACAAAGATGAAGAGCATTTAGCCATACCACTTAAAATGTAAAAGAAATGTAATTATTCTAAGATTGTTCAATAAAGACATATTTAATCTAAAAAAAAAAAAACTTAAAACAATCTAAAACGCATAAATATGAAATTTAAGCGGATGAATTAAAAATATTTTGATTTTGTTTATAAAATTCCAATGTACAGCACCGCAAAATTTTTTTTGCCAAAAAATACATTTATATCAATAGTTACGTATTTTGGAAACTAACGATTGCAAAACAAATGGACAGGTGTATAATGCATTTTTTGCAATTCTGCTATGAAACTGTCAACTTTTACTGTTCTTCGGAAGAGACGAAACGGCCTACTTTTCCTCACAAAAACACAGTGCTGAAAATTAGTACTTTTCAGCACTGTTTGGAAATGTATCATTTAGATGGAAAGAATGTATTTCCATCGGAACCTGATGTTGGCACATTTGCATCTGAACATCATTTTCATCGGATATCAAGTGGAAATCAGTTTTAGAGGAAAAAAACAAGCATAAAGTAACAATAATGTCGTAATCTGTGTGTGAATCACTCATCATCACAAAATACAACTTCATCCGACGTTTTTTTTTTTTTGAAAAATACTACTGAGTCGGAAAAATGTGAAAATGGCTAGAGGCTTGGACGTCAACACATTTTTGTTTCTTTTTGAAAAACTCAGTCAGCGATTTTTTTTTGAATTGCAAAAAATGTTGTATGGAGCTTCTAATCTAATCTAATCTAATCAGACCATAGCGCAGCCAATCTTTCGAAGGGATCCTGGAGAGTGTCTTAGGTTAGATGACGCCTAGCACTCTTCTTGTCATTTATTAACATTTGTAGTGCGCCATTGCATCGGAATGCATTGAAACAACACAAGCGTTAAAGCGGCCAGGCCTACTGCGTAAAGCCGTATCGCAGAGATGACACGTAATTGGGTTGAGTTTGAGCACTGAGTGTTCGAGCAACAACACAATTCTGAATCGACAGGGAAGGAAGAAGCGTGGGGACACACCACCATACGCTCCATGATTTGGTTGTATTCGTTGGGAGCACCATGCTAAGAAGGTTTGGTACTCCGGGACCCTCTGGGATGGGTAGGACGGTTCGTCGCTGTTGCATACAAGTAAAAATTGCATGCAATATGTGGAAGTAGCGAACAGCACTAATTCTTCATAACACTTTGACTAAATATTTTTGAAAAATTCAAAGTGCTCGTGATTCTGGGAACCCCAAACATCACGATTCCTCTCAAATTGAGCCTGTGCAGAAATTTTATTGGTACGAGTAATTGATTTATGATAAGATTTGGTTTTTGAAAGGTGGTAGGAATTGAACTCCGGACCATTCGCTTATCAAACAAACACCGTAACCAGTCGGCCAACGTAAATTTTCTCTACCATCAATTCTAGTACAGGCAACATAAAACAACTCCATTAAACAATTTTTTCATAATCCCTGGGCACTTCTTTGCAGCCCGCAGCATCTTCATAAAAATAATCTCTACCCAAAACCGACGACGTACCAGCACCAGTGCTTCCCTCAGCAGGCAGCTGCAATGCGACGTCGCTAGCCCGAAAAAATAAAATCCATTTCCCATTTGGTGTGAATTTAGTCGCCGTTTTTTTATGTCGTACATGCGACCTAGTCACAGCCTCTAACCATCATCATCGTCCACATTTATATTTGGGTTCCATTTGGCGCACAATTTTTATGTTTATTAATATTGAATCAATAAATCACTCCCCACGGAGCCGCCTGGTATCGGGGCGTTTTATGGGGCGTATGTTTGCTCAACGGCGTGATTTGGCCAACTGGCGAGTTTGACACGCATGGGAAGACGTCTCATTGTGACGTTGGCGACTCTATCAGATGTTCGCACTAGTAGGAGGTATCGTTAAACTGATATTGGTCTTTGGTTTTATGTTAAGGTGATTGTTATGCATTTAACAAAACAGTAATACACTGTATGTTATTGTTTTCAAGTAGATTCCTCAAGTTTTCAGTTAAAATTTACAATTTTTCAAAATAATAATCATAGTATTGAAGAAGTTATGATAAAAAAATCTTTGTTAAAGGATATTGAGTTCAATAGTCTAGAATCCAATACCCAGGCCGGCAGCGAAATTATGGGAAAGTATACTCGACTTCAGACTGGGATATTTCAGATAAAGTTTATCTTAGTTCAGGGTGTAAGGTTGTTATAACAATATTCAATAAAGATTTTCAGTGAAAAAATCTGATAAAATTATAACTTTATTGATAGAATTTATTGAAATTTACAAAATATTTCATATTAAAATTTGTTAAAACAATTTTCAGATTTAGTTCATCTGTTGGATTTTGATTTTAAAACGCACTAAATTTTACTGAACCGTCATAGAATTAAATTCTTTAAAAATAAATAAACCATACAGCAATAAACCCAACATCAGAGTTGTTCAAATCACGTTTTCAAAAACCAAAAAACAAAAAAAATCTCCTGAAGAGTCTTCCCCACCAGATAAGATTGCCCGGCACCCACGACGAGTGATGGCTTTTAATTAGTGAGAGATTAAAAAGGGACAACCCCCCGCCACTCTGCTGGTCTCTTTCTTGGTCAGCTCCAAAATCTACAGAAATGTAAATTATTTTCTGCAACACCCCCTCACGAAGAACAAAAAGACAGATAGCTTTCCGAGTGTTTGCACTGGAAATTTTGCGGTGGACCAACTAATTAGACAAGACGGTCGTCCTTGTTCCTTTTTTCAATTGGGCTTTTTGCAAGATTTCAAAACTCCCTTTTTTCGTCACCACAAATCCTTCGATAAGCGATCGCGGACACTTTTTCCAAGATAACGAAGGGTTTGAGAAGGGATTTGGACGATGAGATGAATTATCCTAACACTCAACTTGTAAATTTTCAAACATAAATCCTGCTGAAAAAATCAAAATTGTTCATCTTAAAAAAATTATAAAAATGGAAACTTCCCTCCTAAAATCCTCCACGAAAAATGTGTACCCACTTCCTGACCACGTGCCACGGCCATCGACCAGAAATCATTCTTATCACGCGCTAGAATCTTACCTTTTTAATAGAAGGACTTCTTTCAGCGGGTGTTCGTCCTCACAGTCTCGGAAAAGTGCACCATTTTCGAAACTTTTCACCAAACTCTTTAATGAGTTCGCAAGCTCTTTCCCGCAAAAGGGAACGTGACTCGTATGCTTATGGTGCGCCGAATTAAGCGATTTCCTTACCTGGAAAAAGATGAGAAAAAGAGGAAAAATTTGATGAGTAAAGAAAGCGTAGCGAGAAAAAAAAATGTTTTAATTATGCCACCGGAGACTATGAGTTGTGGAAAATGCGATTAAATCGTTAAAAATGAACGCGGGTTTTTTTTTTGTAGGTGAAATGTTTGCAGAGGAAGTTCCTCGGTAGGCGAAACATTTCTCAGAAGTGTTTAAATTTGTGTTTTTTTTCCATTCGGACATTTTTTTACCCACGTAGGAGATAAGCAAAAAAAGAACCTCGAGGTTGGGAGGATGGGAGGAGTAAGTACTTATGCCGAGGTTCTTCCATTTGATTAATGCGAAGGTTCCAGTTCGGTTGGGTTGCCCCTCCTCTTGCTGCTAGCAGAGTTTGTAAAAAGCTGTAATGTTAATGGTTTTACTAAGCTTCCTGTTTGCTTTTTTTGCGAGTGGGGGAAATTTATGAAAATTGCTGAAGGCAAAAAAAACAATCTTCTTGCAAGTGGGAAGATTGAGATTAAAGAAAATTGGTCGAAACAGAATGAGATTGTTGAATAAATTAGTGTCACATTATTTAAAAAAAATTAGAGGTAGACTGAAGACAAAAAAGGACAAAAAAAGATTTTTTTTCGAAAGTTTCTAAAAACCTGAAAACAAAACAGCAAACAGCATTAATATCCACGATCCACGACCAAACAAAAAAACACAGAAAATAACAGAAAAAGCAAACACTAAAAAGATCAGAACATTAAAAAACAGCAAAAGAAAACATACATTTATAAAAGGTTTTCTCAAAAATTCATTCCAAAAGAAGTTGTGAATAAGCGATGCTCAATAATTTGATAACAAAAAAACACAAAAGGAACAGCCCATGATGAAGCAGACAAAAACAAAACAGAACATTAAATTACATGAAAACAGGAACAATTAAGAAAAAATCAAAAAAGGCTTGAAAATAAAAACAAAAAACAAGAGCCAGCAGGAGACATCAGGAACCAACAAAAAACTAGTACGTTATAAAAGAAAAAAAAACAAACAGAAAACAAAAATAAAACCGCACGTAAAAGAAAAAATATATCGAAGCATAAAATGCATCACAAAAATAATAATGTAGGGAAGAACACGAAATGCATAATCATAAATAAAAAAAATATTAAAGAAAATATCAAAATAGACCAGAAACAAAGGAATAACTAATAAATAAAAAAAGAAAAGAAAAAAAATAAACGAACAAGAAATTAAGAAAAAAATAAACCAACTGAAATTAAAACAAAATAGAACTCAAAATAATAAATACATCAAACAATAGAAAAAGGTAAAGACAAAATATAAGAAACACAAAAACCATCAAAAATCTACGGAAAAAACAGCTCACAACAGATATCAAAAAAATCTCAAAAAATTGTAAAAAAAACAACAGTTAACTATAAATAACAAAAGAAAACTATCAAAAAGCAGAAAAAAACAAAAATAAACGTAAAACATAAAGTAACATAAAATAAAAAAAGGAAAAATAATAAAGCTGACAAGAATATAAACAAAAGAAAATCCAACAGCAAAAAAATAAAAAAAGCACACAAAAAAAACACACCAAAGAATCAAAAACAACAGAAAAACAAAAAAAAAATAACAGCAAAAAAACTTGAATGAAAATATCAAAAGAGGCAAGAAAAATCCATATAAACAACAAAAACCTACAGAAAACATCAAAAATCAACAACAAAAATAATCAAAGAACTAAAAAAACAGAAAACCACAGATAACAGAAAGGTCTTTAAGAGAGCAGAGAAGAAAAATACTATTAAGAATATAATAACAGATAAATAAAACAAAATTTAACAGATAAGAGATTGAGATACACAAAAACGAACAGAAAACAGTTAATAATAACACTGAAAAAAATAAAAACATAAAATAATAGAACAAATAACAAATAAACAAAAAAAAGTGGAGAAAAACACGAAATAAAGTAACATAAAAGAGAAAAAACAAGTATAAATTAAAATATCAAAACAGGAAAGAGAAATCAATGAAAAAAACAAAAACCAACAGAAAACATCAAAAATCAACAACAGCAAAAAAAAATCATCAAAGAACTAAAAAAACAGAAAACCACAGATAACAGAAAAGACTTGAAGCGATCAGGGAAAACAAAAAAACTAAAGAAAATTAAATAACATATAAATAACACAAAATTGAAAAACAGATGAAGAAAAAACTTCTAGAAAAGAACACGAAGTAAAAAATAAAATATCAAAACTTAAACATCAAAACATGCCAGCAAAAACCATGAAATTACAAACACAACATGAACATGAAAAATCAACAGAAAACAGCACATAACAAGAAAAAATTGTAAACCACGGAAAACAGAATGGACAATAAAAGAGCAGAAATGAATAGAAAAGTAAAAAAAAAAACAGTAAAAAAATTAAAAGATAAAATGGAAAATAAAAAATAAAACAAAAAAACTTGATTTGATGTTAAGCGGAAGTGTAACAATTCAAACATAAGAATTGAAAAACATAACATTATGAATGTATAGAAATAAAAACAAAAAACAAAAAAACAGAAGAACAGAAGAACAGAAGAACAGAAGAACAGAAGAACAGAAGAACAGAAGAACAGAAGAACAGAAGAACAGAAGAACAGAAGAACAGAAGAACAGAAGAACAGAAGAACAGAAGAACAGAAGAACAGAAGAACAGAATAACAGAAGAACAGAAGAATAGAAGAACAGAAGAACAGAAAAACAGAAGAACTTTTCTATACAAGTGTTGAAAAATTCTAAATTTATTTGCAACTGGCTGGAAAACTTGATTTTTCAGCACTAGTCAATACGATTTGTAACGAAAAATTCTTTTGCAGTTCCGCTGTGAAAATGTCAACTTTTCCGGTCCTTCTGGAGAAACAAACGGCCTACTACCTAACTACCAAAAAATAACAGATTTGAAAATCAATACCTTTTAGTACCAGTGCCGAAAAGACCTAATTTTAAGCTGAAAAGTTGAACTTTTCAACACTTGTATCGAAAAGTAAAATTTTTCAATATTGTTTTCTTTTGAACAGTGAAATTACTTTACACAATTCCATTCAAATAGCGGTTTTCGGAAATGCAAAAAGTGTTGTAAGCAACTCGTTGCAAAACTTTTTTTTTTCAGCACTCGTCGTATTTGTCCAACTCGATAAAGCTCGTTAAATAAATGTACGACTCGTGCTGAAAAAATCTTGATTTCGCAACTTGTTGCAAAAACAACTATTTTGCAAATTGCCGCATAAAGTACTACTTAGCATGGTTGGACTGCTTAAACAATATTTTGAAATTTTGTGAAATATCCTTGCAAAGTTTCGCAAAAAGATTTTTTTGCAATTCCGTCGTGAAACTACTTACTTTTCCTGTTATTCTTGAACGACGAAAAAGCCTACTTTTCTGTACCAAAAATAACAGAATCGAATAGCAACACTTTTCAAAATAAATGCTGAAAAGTTCTACTTTTCAGCACTGAAATGGGTGCTGAAAAGTAGAACTTTTCAGAACTTGTTTCGAAAAGCAACACTTTTCAACATTTTTTAGATTTGAACGATTTATTGACAAAATACATGAAAATTTTACTTAAAATTTCACTCAATGGGTGTTTTTCGGAATTGCAAAAAATGTTGTATGGAACTCGTTGCAAAACTTGATTTTTTCAGCACTCTTCGTATTTATCCAACTCGGTGAACCTCGTTGGATAAATGTACGACTCGTGCTGAAAAAATCCTATTTTTGCAACTTGTTGCATAAACTACTATTTTTGAATACAAAAAAATACAACAATGCAACAAAATGCTTTATCTAAACCAGGCATTTGAAATGGTGGAAATTTTGTAATTTATCTGATTCTAGAGTATTGTTTGTAACATTTAAGTTATTCACTACTCTAGCTTAGCTATTACTAAAGCTATTGCATTCATAAGCTACTATTAACAACTCTTGTAAATTCATCCCCTAAAGTAAGCCACAAGTAAGTTTTCCTTCTCGACACTGCTCAAGCAGCGCGGTGAGAAATGATGACTTCCTGTGAGAGGTACTCGTTCAGCACTGCAGCACCGAGGAAATCACCCGAAACACCAGCCCAGGATGATGAGCATGTGCCATGGCATTTTCGTCGGATGCTTTTACTTTTAGTTGGCCACCGGAAGTACCGGATTCTTTGCAAGAGCCTTCATGAATTATTCACTGCTGGCTGCAGGTTTTGGGCTTTTATGGGTCCGGATTTTTGGCTAGCTCTTCCACCGGCATGAGTGATGTACTGTCCGAGACGAAAGAGGGCCACCTGCAACAACGCGGTGGAATTTTTGCTCGATAATTCCTCGGAATGTCGCCGTGGATGGTGTGTGGTCAGCACGGTGAGGAGTGCCTCAGCTGCTACCAGCCAGAGTATATATCCACTCAAATAAGGGAAAACGACTTGATTGACGTGACGTGGTGGCAGAATAATGGACACATTTGCGGCTTATCTATAAAACATGGAGGGAATGTTAGTAGAGAGTTGTGGCATATTTAAGGGATTGAACATTTTTATTGATTTTTTTTTTAGCATGCAAACTAATTTTAGATTATTCAATACCAAAACTTTGACTTTTTTTGTTCATAATTTAAACTTTTTTTTTGTAACATTTTCAATTTTTTTTCGAATTTTCGAGTTCCGAAATTTTCATTAGGTCTATTCCCGTACTTGCAGAATTGCAGAATTTCTGCAGCTTCTGCAGAATTCTGCAGCCAGCATAAGTCACTTTTTTGCAGCACGTTCCCGTACTTTTCAGCTCGCTCTCTTCATCTCTCTCTTTTGCAGAAGTTCTGCAAGGAGAAAAGCAGCAACAAATTTACCTGGGTAGCGCGTTCCAGTACTTTTTTGCAATATTGTACACAGTTGAGTGGATTTACTCAAATTGGGTATTAAAGATTTTTAATTATTTCAAAAAATTAAAATAAAGGGATTCAGAAAAATAGTAATTGAAAGGAGTTTACCTCTAGAACGGGGGCATTATTTTTTTTATTCAACTTAACATTTTATTTAATAGCATGTACCATTTATTAGGTAACTAGAAATTAATTATGCTTAGGTAGAAATCAGACATTAGAAATTTTTCAAAACTTTTACATTAGGTAAAAAATAGTGAGAGATGCAGGTACGTTTTACACATGGACATGGACATTTAGAAATTCATGATTAAAAATATTTACAAAAAAAAACTTATATTTTCAAATTGAGAAACTTAAAAAAAATCTGATGTCTGAGAAATTTAAAAATGCTCATATTTATATCAGAAAAATAAAAATAAATAAAACACAAATTCAAAGCCTCGTTCAAGGCTTGAAAAATACAAATAATTAAAAATTAAATATTTCAAAATGTTTAAAATATCAAAAAAATCATAATTTTAAAAATTCAAAATAAGAAAATAAAGGGTTTCAACTTAAAAGTTCCTAAACTTAAGAATTCTTATATTTTGAAATTCTAAATAAAAAAAATCAAAAGTTTGAATACTTCAGAGCTCAGAACACAAAAAATTCAAAAGCTACAATTAAAAGAAAATTAAAGATACTAAAAAATTTCAAAAATGAGTAAAGTTTTAAAATTCTGTGAATCAAAAATATTAAAATTCAAATATTCAAAAAATAGAAACAGTTAGTACTCTATTTTCCGAAGAACTTTTCAAAGTTTCCAGTCTCTAAAACCTCTAGTCTGAGCTTCTAACCTAAAATATGACTCCAATAAAAATTGTACTTTTTATGATTCAAGATGGCGGCATTTAAAGATTTCCGAATTTCAGAATTTAAATTTCTTAAAATAGAAGAATTCGACAAAACTACATCACATTTTTTGGTTCATATAAGAATACAAATTGGTAGTACCGTTTAAGATACAATGTATTATTTGCCAATTAAATTTACTTATTATCTAAACACGCATATTTAGCCTATTCAAAAACAATTGAAGATCAAAAAATATTCCTAAACAAATGTTTATTTGAAATTATTAAACACAAAAGAAATGTGTCTTTTAAAAGTTTTTTTAAAATAGTTTGTTTTTATAATACATTTTTTGGTTGAGGTATTAGCCGTGCTGTAATACTGACTTTAGTTATCTTTTTTTTGTCAAGTTAAAATATTAACACTAAAAAATCACTATATGATAATGAACTAAGCCTGAAATCGTTCTCAATAAAAACAGACATTTAAAAAAAACTACCCCAAAAATCCATTAATTCAAAATATACAAACGTCCCTTCAAAAAAACTACTTCAATTAAGTAATAATAAAACATAAAATTTATTGCAACTAATAATAAAATGCATGATTTCACCCAACTTGCAACTTTTATGTAAGCGTGTACTCAACACCAAATTGCAGTAACTTTTCAACAAGAAAGAGAAGAGAGAGCTTGCAGAAAAGTACGGGAACGGTTTTGCTGTAACTTCTACCTCTCTCACTGCAGAAGTTCTACCTGAGAGAAAAGTTACTTTTGTTGCAGAAAAGTACGGAAACGCTCTGCTGCCGTTTTTGTGCAGAATTGCAGAATTCTGCAGTACGGGAATAGACCCATTATTTATAATCTTTTGATAAAACCAGTTTTGATTTAATTTTTTTTTACTTACTGGCTTGTGCAGTTTTTCATTTCAGTCTGAAACTATCAATTTCTGATCCGGTTTCAGTTTGCAGTTTGCAGTTTATTTATTTATTTATTCAATTAAGTAACGTAAGACTTCATGTCTTTTAAAATGTTACAATGTTTCAAACGATTTCAATCCTGAGATATTCAACGAAATGCGAAAAAACTCCGTGCATTTTTATCACTTAACATATGAAAATAGTTCCAATCTTGTCGTGCTATCTTGTCACTCCCTGAAAATTGATGTAAGTACGACAACTGGCCAAAGGAATTTCAGGTCAGAACGCGTTTGACGCACGTACAATTTAGACTACCGTAAACATTTGTAATTATAACTTGGGACTCCAGCAACCAACGTCAACCCAACTTCGGGACAATGCACATAATGGTCAGCCAAACAAAACGTGTTTGTTATTGTTTAGATTGCGTGCTTCGTTTTTGTTTATTCAAGGTCAACCATCAGACGTGTGTGGAGTGCGCCCCTAAAGGCAACGTTCGCGTGCCTCGAGTTGTTTGACGGATGGAGGTGGAAGAGACCTCCACGGATTTTTACAAGCTCGTGGCGATAGTGGATAGTTGTAAATTTGGTTTCGACCCGATTAACAAACTAACCCGATTTGGAACCAAGGTGACCTGCTTCTCTGTCAAAGATTTTGACAAGTTGCAAGAGCTACTCAAGAAGAAGAAAGTGGAATTCTACACCCACGATCGGCGGAGTGAACGAAATCATCGGGTGGTTCTTCGTGGTTTTCCTGATGAACTGAAACCGGACGAGGTCAAGTATCTTCTGAATAGGGATCTCAAGCTGGACGCGCTGGAGGTGCATGTCATCAAGCGGAAGGAAAAGTCTGCAATGAAGGTTGTGGCAAACACTATCATACGGTGGCAGGCCTACCGGAACAAGCGGCCGAACGTTACTCAGTGAAGGAACTGCTTGCAGCTGGGCCATGGGACCAGGAACTGCCACCTGAAAGGCAGGTGCAACAACTATGGGGGACCCCACAAGACGGACGAGTGCAAAGTCCAAGAAGCAGAGCCGAAGCGGTGTGCCAACTGCTCTGAAGCCCACGAAGCCACAGACCGCAGCTGCCCCAAGCGTGCGGACTTCATCCGGAGGCGCCAGCAGGCGTCAAAACCAAAACCGCCGGCAAGGAAGGCGGAGAAGCAGAGTCCAGCAGTTCCAGCATTCACGCCGGCGGAGTTCCGTCCGCTGCCGGGCGCAGTTACGGATGGAAAATCGAAGGATCGCCCTCGACCCGCAGGAAGCAGCCAAGGTGGCTCGCGGGACGGTGGAGCCATGGAGGAGGAAGCCGGGGAGGTGCTCTACAGTTCGGCTGAGCTGTGGGGCATTTTCTCCGAATACATCGGCAGGTTCAAGACCTGAAAGACCCGCTTGGACCAAGTAACCCTCGTCAGTTACATGATCTCCAAGTGTGGATTGTAAGGAGTTTTTTATTATTATTATTATTATTATTATTATTATTATTATTATTATTATTATTATTATTATTATTATACATTAGATTCCTAACCTGGTCGTAGCACCTGAAAGGAACCAATAAAAATAAATTATGAATAAAAAAAAAGGTCAACCATTTAAACGCGTTTTTCTCGGAACGTCGAATTGGTGGGTGCGACAAGATAGCACGACGACGTCGAGTTGGCAGTTGGATGTTTGCAGTTGGCAGTTGGCAGAAACCGGTTTTCAACTTTCAGTTGTCAGTTTAAGTTTTCAAATTCTGGTTTTCAGTTTTTAATCTTCTGTTAGTTGTCCCCTAGAAATTACTCGTTTTCTGATTGCACCACTATTCCGTTTGCCGAAATTGAATTTCCACCCAGATAAACATCGCAAACAAACTGCCCATTTCTCTCTCACTACAATGCACCAAAGTGACGAACATTCCAAAAACAACCACACAAAAAATAAAACTAAAATAAAATGAATGTCAACGACCGAAAACGAAATCACACTGCCCGCACACACACACACACACGCCCACACTCTGTACGTCGTCCTAACCTCAAAATAAAATGTTCGATAATTTGACAAACTTTCCCTGTCTGTTGGAATTTTCACTTCTCTACCAGCCCGCATTTTTCAATCAATTTCCCACACTCACCCTTTTTATTCCGCCCAAACTATTTTCCTCGACGTTCAACATGGAACGTCAATTTCCTGCTTTGCGTCGCCGACTGCAGTAGAGAACGAGATTTAGTTTTGTTTTCCGAAGGGGGTGGGTTTCCCACTCACTGGCAACACTGCCATCTCGGGTGGCAGTTGAGCAATTTGCTTTATTTTGTTTCAATTTTCACTGCGTCGTGTCGTGGACTGCAAGAAAAAGTGGTGAGTTTGTTTTTCCAACCTCCAACCCGGCGAAAAAAAATATCGCGCCATCTTTTTCGGGAAAAGTTGTGTGTTTTCCCACGCCTTTTCCTCACGTAGTTTTCGAAATGAATATTTCATTCGCACTCTTTTTTTACGCTCATCTCAGCTGTTTCGATTGAGTTTCGTCGATAAAAAGGCAAAAAAATCACAAGCGTGTGTCGAAGTGAAAGGAGGCCGTTAAATGTTTTTCACTTTATCTCCAGTTAGGTCGTGGAAAGAAGACATAAAAGTAAAGCGGCGCGTGTGGGGGTGGCAAAAAATCAGCATCGATTTTCATCGTAACTGGGAGGAGTTTGAATTTGGGCGGAAATCGGAGTGATGAAGCGTGCGAGTGTGGGAGGTTGAAATCGATTAAAAAATGGTGCACAGATGGCACTCTCTACGAGGTGTGAGAAAATTGAAATGAAAATTTTAGGAAATTGACTTTAAATTGCTACCTGTTGAGCTTTGGCAGGCAGATGACAGTTAAGTCTCATAAAAAATGACAAAAACGTGAAAAAAGTGCCTTTGAGATCACTTTAGACAATTACATCTCGCTAAATTTTAATTTCTTTGCATAATTTACATTGCTTGAAATTTATTAATCTCATTTAATTTTAAAGCAGCACTTCAAACAATTTTTTAGGAAAAATCCTTCCCAAAGAAGGATAAAAAAACAAAATTTAACATATTTTTTCCATCTTCACCAGCTTGATTGCGCAATTCCTTCCTCATGAAAGCCAAAGAAAACGTCTGTTCCAAGGTGTGCAGCAAACAAGACGCCTTGTCTTGAATCCTCACCGAACAATCCCGGAAATCGTTAATCTTCTGCTGGTCTTCAGGAGAAACTAGTTCAAGACGGTCTAGAGAACGCGCGACGCCCGCTCGCTCGCCAAGATAGTAATTGAATTAACATAATCGGAAAAGCTGTCTGAGCTGGTTTAAAGGGGGAAACGAGAGAAAACCCCCGACTGTCAGCTATGGTTCTGAAGGGAAGAAAGGCTTTCCACGTCCAGTGGAGGGAAAAAGTAAAATAAATCACAATTTTGGGAGTACTTTTCCGAAAGGGTGGAACATGCAGATTCGGAAAACGTTTTGATTGATGGAAATTCCTTGTTTGGCGGGGCACCAACAACGTGTGTGAGCAATCATTTTGATGTGATCGCTCGCGGGATGATTAATTTGGAATTCAGGGGAGCATGGATTCGATTGAGGAAGGCTTTCTGTCAATTGATACGAGGATTGAGAATTTATTGCTGTATTTATGGTTGATTAAAAATATGTCCGAATAAAGAAAGCTGAAAAAAATTAAAGTTGTTTTTAATGTACGACTAAGTTAAGAAACAAAGTGAAAACTAAAAAACTTAAATTTGAAATAAACCCAACTAAACATTCAAAATAAATAGTAGAAAAACACTTATTTTGTTTCGATTTCCTTTTACTATTTTCTTTTTTTTTTCTTCTTGTCTGCTTTTCATCTGTCCATCTGTTCTTCTGTTCTTCTGTTCTTCTGTTCTTCTGTTCTTCTGTTCTTCTGTTCTTCTGTTCTTCTGTTCTTCTGTTCTTCTGTTCTTCTGTTCTTCTGTTCTTCTGTTCTTCTGTTCTTCTGTTCTTCTGTTCTTCTGTTCTTCTGTTCTTCTGTTCTTCTGTTCTTCTGTTCTTTTGTTCTTCTGTTCTTCTGTTCTTCTGTTCTTCTGTTCTTCTGTTCTTCTGTTCTTCTGTTCTTCTGTTCTTCTGTTCTTCTGTTCTTCTGTTCTTCTGTTCTTCTGTTCTTCTGTTCTTCTGTTCTTCTGTTCTTCTGTTCTTCTGTTCTTCTGTTCTTCTGTTCTTCTGTTCTTCTGTTCTTCTGTTCTTCTGTTCTTCTGTTCTTCTGTTCTTCTGTTCTTCTGTTCTTCTGTTCTTCTGTTCTACTGTTCTTCTGCAAAAAATGATCCTTTTAGCAGGGAATGTATTTTAAATTGAGTTCAGCTGATTTTTCGTAAATTTTCAACTTTGAAGGGGGGTAACAAAAACTTTAGAGCAATTCCAGCTCAAATCAGGAATTTTTCTGGTACTTTTGTACCTGACCCTTTCCGATTTCAATGAAACTTTTTAGGCATGTTTTCCTAGGCCTATATAAGTTATTTTTGTGTACATGGAGCCAATTGTACTCGAAAATGACATTTGAGAAGGGCGTAAGTAATTTAAATATTTTTGTATTTTGTATTTTGAAAATAACTGTAACTCAAAGCCGTTACATCGTATCAAAAAGTGGTCAAAGACAAACTTGTAGGAAATTGGACGGGCTTTCTGAAAAAAAAAATACACTGAAAGAAAAATACACGCCACTTCCATGAGATTTTTCAATTTTTAAGTTTAAAACTTAATTTTGAAGGTGTCTTCACGATTTTTTTTGTTCAAAATTTTTGAGGAAATAGCCTGAAATTTAACAAAATGACTCACGAAAAATGCGGGATGGTATGTCTCTCCTAAAAAAATACAAAAATCATTTACCAAAACTGTTTTTTTGAAAGGGGTCTAAATGTCAAAATTTTCAAAAACCGATAGTGAGAATCGATTCTCCAGTCAATTTCACATAAAAGTCTCCATATTGACCATTGTGCTATGTCCAATCCTTGTGAAGAAACAGCGGATTTAAAAATAAAAATGTTGAAAAAATGGGGTTTTTGATGGCTTTTTGCAATTTCTATGTGACAGACTTGCCGGTGATATTTTGATATTTTAACAACCCTGCTCATAACTGAGAATAGTATATTTTTTTCAATGTGGTAAAACCCTGGATAGTAAATAAGCTTACATAAATATTCAAAAGAGTCAAATTAAAAATCTGTCGAAGACAAACTTATGGGAAATTAGACGAGCTTTCCGGTATAAATATTTTCGAGATGGAAAAATCAAGTCTGTCTTATAGAAATTGCAAAAAACCATCAAAAAACCTATTTTTTTTCAACATTTTTATTTTTAAAACCGCTGTATCTTCACAAGGATTGGACATAGGACAACGGTCAATATGGGGACTTTTATGTAAAATTGTCTGGAGAATTGATTCCCACTATCGGATTTTGAAAATTTTGACGTTTAGACCACTATTCAAAAAAACAGTTTTAGTAAATGATTTTTGTATTTTTTTAGGAAAGACATACCATCCTGCATTTTTCGTGAGTCTTTTTGTTATATTTAAGCTATTTCCTCAAAAATTTGGAACGAAAAAAAATCGTGACATCACCTTCAAATTTAACTTTTAAACTCAAAAATTGAAAAATCTTATGGTAGTGGCGTGTATTTTTGTTTCAGTGTATTTTTTTTTTTTTTCAAAAAGCCCGTCTAATTTCCTACAAGTTTGTCTTTGACCACTTTTTGATACGATGCAACGGCTTTGAGTTACAGTAATTTTCAAATTACAAAATACAAAAATATTTAATTTACTTACGCACTTTTCAAATGTCATTATCGAGAGTATTTGGCTCCATTTACACAAAAATGGCTCTGATTTAAGCGTAGGATAACATGCCTAAAAAGTTTCATTGAAATCGGAGAGGGTCGGGTACAAAAGTACCAGAAAAATTCCTGATTTGAGCTGGAATTGCTCTTTGTCAACCTTAATATTAAATAGTATTTTGAAAAAAAAAACTATGGTTAAGGTCTGGCAATTGAAAACATTCGGGTTTTACTGATAACTGATAGTTGATCTTTAGAAGTTAAAAAAATAACATTAAATTGTTGTATCTAGTTGTTATTTATCATATTGATAATAATAATAGGCTATATTTTTACTTCACATAAATCTATGATAAGCACTTCTCAAAAATCTATTAACAAGTTTGTGCAACTTTTGAAAAAACACTTAGTGCGAATGAAGATTCGTAAACATTATAAACTACAATTTTGAGTCCAAATAAGCTCATTAAACGATTTTGTATTAGCAGATTCAGAAAAAAAGCAAGAGAAAGAAATAGTTCCTCAAAACAATAAGGCTACTTTAGTTAACGTTTCATTGAGTGATTATTAATTAATTGTGAAAGAAACATATCTATTACTTTTCACATTTGATTATTGTTAGTTTTGGCATTGTCAGAAAAATTCCCGGGTCCCGGGAATTCCCGGAAAATGGCTAAATTCAACTCTCGATTCCCGGGAAATTAAAAATCTCGCGAATTGTCACCGCCTAGGTTAAAAAAATTGTGAGCAGATTTTTATTTGATATTCTAAAATGAAAATTTGCTTTTAATTAGTGAAACTACAAGTTTTTCTCGAATAATTTACTAAACAAAAATACTGTGATACCGTCATCAGGGGTGACATTGAGTCTGGGGGGTGAGATACCGTAAAAACTCGACTTCAAGTGGCTCACAAGTTTCTCCAAGGTTAAGAGCAAAACTACCCTTCATTATCCCCTCCTTAATTTCGTCGTCGTCACCAACTTTTCCACCAGGAGAAGGTCCTTTTTCGTTTTTCGCCTTGTTTCGCACTTTTTTCCCTTCTCTCGCGGTCATTTCTCAAGAAATCAAGACTTTATAGCCCCGGCCCATAATCCAGCAACTTTGCACAATGGCACAAGTGGTTTTTCCCCCTCCCTTCACTTTTCCCCGCTCGGCTTTTCCTCTCGAAGAAATAGTGGGTGCCAAGAGAGGGACAAGCTTTTGTTCTTGCGCGAGCTCAAAGTAACAAATTATCGCCTTGACTCAGCAGCTTTTTTGTCCCGAGAAGTGGAACGACACACACACACAAACCTTGTTTCTCGCACTTTGTTCAGTTTTTCTTGGAAAGTTTTGCAGTGGAATTTTCCCTTTTTTTCATGGTTCTTGTTGCTGAGTTGCTTTTCTGTATTTTTTTTGTGTAAATAATTTTGTATTTACCTTCTACCTGTTGAAATTTCTAAAATTTGCATAAAAATATTAAATATTTTAAAGAGGATTTCGAACGTCAGATCAAAATTATTTTGGATGGCGATATTTATGGTAATTTTACAAGTTCTTTTTCAAAAATAAATGAAAAACGATAAACGTCCTCGCTGTCACCACTGTTAAAAGGATTAGTTTTCAGCTGGACCAAACGTCATCGCAACTGAAGCTCAAATAACACGCAGCAAAAGTGGCGTGAAGCAACAAGACGAAAAGGAAAAAAAGTTTCTCCGTACAAAAGCTCGTGCAACACAGAAAAAAGTGAAATTATCACGCTAATTAGATTTATGCCAGTGGAGCTTAATTACTGACCAACAGCATCCACGAAAGAACAAGAAAAAAACAACTTCTTTTTTGTTTGCAAGAGTCAGTCACTTGCTCTCCGAGGAAACAAGCAAAAATGTGGGTGAATTTCAAACGAGGAGACTGGCCTTATCCGCCACCCACGCGTAATGATGGCATTTTTTTTGCTCGCTTTTGGAATGTTTTACTTTTAAAAAAGACTTTTGTGCGAACCGTGACACCAGCTTAACGGAATAATGGGTGGCACGTAAAAGTAGGAAGAATAAAGAAAAAGAACAAACATTTTTCAGTAAGTAACTGTTACGGTACAAATATCCAAATACTTCGAGGAAAACCTCCCGGGGGCCAATTGTCCTGGGTCTGGGAAAAAAAGACTACAAACGCGAGTGTGGGTGGGAGTGATTTGTGTGCTTAAGAATGTGTCGGAGGCAAATAAAGGCCCGGGCTCACGACGAGTGTCGTAATTCGTTTTAATTGTCCTGAAATGTAAATAGCTTGTGCTGTGCGAAAAGTAAGGGGAATGAGCCAATTTGAGGGAAATTCAGCAGGCTTTCGAGGGGATTTAAGTGTCATTGTTTGAATTGCTTCCCTTCCAATAAAAATGGTACAAGTTTTTTCAAAGAACTGTATGAATCTCAATTCCATTATAATTTTCGATTCAAGAACAAACTGGACCCAAACACCTGGCTGATTTTATAACATCTCCGACGTCCAATTTGTACACTTGAGACAAGAGTGTCGAAATCATCAAACTTCATGACTCATTGGAAGTTTTTATTCAACAACCCATTTTACAATGGCGTCGGTAGCACGGTATAACACTCAGGTGACTGAATCTTGAGAAAGGGTTGCCAGATCGTCATGTTTTACCTGTTATCGAAATGCATTTTGATAAAAAAAAAAATATTTTTTGATATAAAATATGCCACCTAAATGACCAGGGTTGCCAGGTTCTCAAACTTTATTGTCCAATTACATTCAATTACCTATTCAACGATGGGTTGCATAATAGTTCTAGCATCATTTTAGCGAGCTTGGCGTCATAAAAGCACATAACAAACACTGAGTGGCCTTTCCTCGAGGCAGAGTTTTTCTAAATCATAACTCATCGGAAAGGTCTTTCAAATACCTAACTAACGATTGAACAAGATATTCAAATCGGAATTTCATCAAAACTACTCAGTACTTTAGTCATTTTTTTTAAATAACACTGAAAAAGAGGACGGTAGGGGAAATATACCTATTTTAAGCCTAATAAGCGGTTGTGTTTGAATGATGCTGGATAATCTGGAGTTTTCCTTGAAATTTACTAAAACCAAGTACACCAATGAGTGGAGCAACTTTTTGTGAACATTTCTGTTTATTTTCACATATATTAAAAGTTATTCTGTGAGCAACTTTCTACGAAATCGGCCGATTTCGATCAATTTTATTTTTTGTATTTTTTGGTTTGACTTAAACTTTGTGGGGGCCTTCCCTATGACTAAGGCTACCAACTCTTGCTGAGCAAAAATCCGTACATTTTGTCGATATGACACCATGATATAAGACAAACTGTCAAGGAATTATTTAGATAAATTTAAATTTTTGTGAATTAAAAATATAAAACTGTATCGTTTTTACAGCTTACAAATTCCACTTTGCTATCAATGTGCTAATGACATTCTCGTTCAAACATATTCACAAAATAAACCGTGATTTGTTGAATCAAATCTTCATTTTTTGTTAAACCCTTAAAAGTTCACGGAATGTCAAGTTGCTTTTTAGGTACGAATAATATCAGTCTCAGTGTTTTCGCGAAAACATTTCTAGATTTTTTTTATTGAAAAGGTCCAATAAACATGTGCAACACAATATCTTAAAAAAAACTTTACATTTGCTAATTTGCTTTATAAAGCCTTTGGATCTTTTATTGAATTTTTTTTTTTTTGAATTAAATATACTTTATTGAATCTTTCTTATAATAATTACATTTGGTTTACATAATAAGTGGTCAGCTGTGGCTCTTCAGCTTTAGTTTGCTTTTCGTGATTTAAACACTGTTCATTTTTATAACTTTAAAAGTATATGATTTATCATTTTTGTAACACTAGGTACAATGAGGAAAAAAAAATGTTAAGAAAACATAACCTAACCTAAAACTAACTTAATCTTACCATAAACTAAACCAATCCTTGAATCAAGGGGTATTCAGATATAGCACATTTTTCCCTGAATTTCAAACATTTTTCTTGAATCTTCTGATCCAACATTTTAACTTCTGCTAATTCATGAACCTCACTTGATCTTGTCCAGCCAGGAACATTCAAAACCATTTTGAGTACCTTATTTTGGACACGCTGGAGCTTCAATTTATGAGTTCTAGCGCAACACTCCCAAACAGGTACTGCATACTCAATAACGGGGTAAATTATTTGTTTGTAAACTACTAACTTATTTTTCAAAGATAGCTTTGATTTTCTGTTAATTAAAGGATACAAACACCTGATGAGAATGCTGCACTTGTTCAATATTTTATCTACATGCTGCCGAAACAAAAGTTTCGAGTCAAGTATGAGACCTAAATAGACAACTTCCTTTGACCAGGGTATCGAAACATCATTCATTTTAATCAAAACATCATCCTTTGGGACAAATCTGGCCGATTTGGAAAGTGGAAAAATGATGGTTTGAGTTTTGGCTGCATTTATGCGAATTTTCCAGTCGCCAAAGTATTCGGAAAGAACGTCAAGACCCTTCTGAAGACGGCCAACTAAATATCTGGTTATTTTACCCTTATAAATAACGGCAGTGTCATCAGCAAAAAGTGACAACACACCATTACCAGGAAGAGTAGGCAAATCAGATGTAAAAATATTGTACAGAAGTGGGCCAAGAATACTTCCTTGGGGAACCCCAGCATCAATGTTGAATAATCCAGAAGCAATCCCATTCAGAAAAACCCTAAACGATCTCTCCGAAAGATAGTGCTGGATAATTTTGATAAGATACATTGGAAAACCGTACAAATACAGTTTATGTATCAAACCATCATGCCAAACATTGTCAAAAGCCTTCTCAACATCCAACAAAGCCATAGCAGTTGATTTAGACTCAAGCTTGTTCTGCTTGATGATTTTGGTTACTCTCGTAAGCTGATGAGCAGTATTATGTCCCTTTCGGAAGCCAAACTGCTCGTTCAAAATTATATTATTATCGTTGGTAAAATCCAAAAGCCTTGAATAGATGACCTTCTCAAAGAGTTTGGACAGACTACTCAAAAGACTAATGGGGCGATAACTTGTTGGCGATGTTGGATCTTTTTGAGGCTTCAAAATTGGTATGACTTTGCCCAGCTTCCAATTGGTGGGGAAGTAACCAAGTTGCAAACATTTATTGAAAATATTGGCTAGATGTTGAAAGAACTGATCACTCTGTTTTTTCAACACCAGATTAAAAATGTTATCAAAGCCTGGAGCTTTCATATTTTTCATTTGTTTAACTGCAACTTTGACTTCCTCACCAGAAACATGGGAATCTGCAGGAAATTCAAAGGTAGAGTCATTGATTGTTGAAATACTATTGCCAACTGATGTTTCTTTACGGCTGGTCATGGAAGCGCCAAGATTATGTGAACTAACAAAATGAAGCCCAAGTGCATTTGCCTTTTTCTCGGATGTAATCAAAGGAGAATCCTCAACAATAAGAGGAGGAATAGGCTTTGGTTTGTTTTTAAGAACTTTTGAAAGTTTCCAAAATGGTTTTGAATAATTCCCAAGCTGGCTTACATGTTTTGAAAATTCTTGATTTCTGATATTGTCAAGTCGGTCTTGTATGATTTTGTTCAAATTGTTCACTGAAATCTTTTTGTCATAGTCCCCAGTCCGTTGATATTGTCTCCTATAAACATTCCTAAGTCTAATCAAGTGTT